>NW_020328046.1:0-20460 GCF_001858045.2 Oreochromis niloticus | reverse complement strand
GTTAGATAAGATAAGATAAGATAAGATTTTATTGATCCCACGGCGGGAAATTTTTGCGTTTCCTCAGCAGAGTACAGATAGCAGAAGGAAAATACAAATAAAATAAAACAAATATAAAACATAGAATAGAATAGAATAAACTTTATAATCCCACGGATCAGAAATTTCTAACCCTTACAGCAAGGGAAAATAAAATATCAAAGGAAGACACAGGGTGGTCCTATGAACGTAAGCAACCGAAGTTCGTATATACAGGTAACAATGTACAGAATATGTATAGAAAAATTGTACGGCGATATGTATAAAATGTAGAGTAAACTAACAAGCTGCTGAGTAAGATGACCAAAGGAATGTTAAGCTGCATTATAGAGTCTGACAGCTGCTGGTAAGAATGACCTGCGGTAGCGCTCCTTCCTACACTGTGGGCGTAAAAGTCCACTGCTGAAGGAGCTGCTCAGTGCTCGTACAGTCTCATGCAGGGGGTGGGAGGTGTTGTCCATGATGGATGTTAGCTTAGACAACATCCTCTCCTCCCCAACCTGCTCGATGGACTTCAGCGGACAGTCCAGGACAGAGCTGGCCCTCCTGACCAGCTTGTTGAGTTTCCCCCTGTCCCTCTCTGCCATTCCACCACGCCAGCAGACCACAGCATAGAAAATAGCCGACGCCACCACAGTGTCATAAAATGTCCTTAGGAGTGTCCTGTTCACCCCCAAAGGACCTCAGCCGCCGTAGCAGGTGGAGACGACTTAGACCCAGTAGAGTGGTTGAAGAGAAGGAAAAAGTGGGACAGGTGAGGTGCATTTCATGTCCCCGGTGCTATGGGGGGCTGCAGAGAGGTGTGACGAGCTCTGGTGGATGGGGAGGGAAGGGCTACTGAATCAAACCTGTTAAACAACTGGTTCAATCTGTTAGCCAGAACCTGGTCTCCAGACTCTGGACCCCCTCCGCTCACAGTGCTCCGTCCAGTGATGATGTTCAGTCCTTCCACATACCTCTGGTGTTGCTCTATGAACAGTAACTCTGGAGCTCTGTGGAGTGTGCAGATGATCTCATGACTGTCTAAAAATGGATAACAAAACCGAAGGAGTGCTCATCATACAGATAACAGGTGTGCAGCATGGCTAACTAGGTAGCAACAAGCCTCTAACACAGCGTGTATGCTAGCGGCTAATCTAGCGAAGAAATGAACAGAGTGCTTTTAGGTGTTGTAGAAGGATAAGATGATAAGCTGTGTGTTTTTCAGAATGACCTGCTTGTATTTACCTTCATTGATGAGTGGGACTAGGTAGGTGTGCTGAAACGAGGCAAAAAAGCCGAAGTTGAAGAGCGTGGTGTAAACATAGTGGCGCCGCCAGCAGGTTTCCGAGCAGGAAAGCTGATTCCGGGTAGCAGGAAGGCTTTGTCTTGGTAAGCCGTCCAACATTGGCAGTCCCATTTAGTGAATGGCAATGGAAAAATTGCTGGGTTTCCATGTGTAATTTGTGTGGAAGAATATTGCAGAAGAAAGTTAATAGGTCATTTAGAGAGCCCGCCCTGCCCCGGCCCGGCCTGCCCCGCCCCGCCCCCCAAAGAACAAGTGTTAAAGAACAGAAGATAAAAGTCCTTTTTTCCCCCTATTTTCCATGCCGGCAGTGTGGCGTAAGACGTGTGACGGAGCGCTCTGGAGCAGAGCGTCCCGAGTTCGACTCCCTCACGGACTCGCTGCCACGGCCCGGACTTGGGGACGGGGAGGCGACAAGTCGCCTCTCCTTTTTCCTTTTCCCTGCTCTCGCCAAATACTCCGCCTGCACTACTACATCTCTCTTATTACCCTTTATTCACCCAAAATACCCGTGCTTGCACCTCTTCATTCCTCAACTATTTGCTCGCTTATTACTCCACCTTGGACAACCTGCACTTTCTCTCTTCAGGCTAACAACTCTGCCTTCATTTTTTCATACTGTCTCCCACACTTTTACAGCAAATTATTAGCACCTAATAAGCACAGCCTTGTCCTCAATATTCACATCATTAATAGAAAGTACATGCACACACTCAAGCTTTTTTTAAAAGAAAAGACAATCTTTAATGCATTATTTACATCCCGTCATTTGGCCTTTTCTTTCTACATTTTGTCTCAATTGACTTCAAATTCGTCATCATGTGCCAACAAATGTCTAAACCATCACTGCTGCTCCTCACACTGAGCAGGATTTGCAGTTAAGCTCCTCTAAGGAGCCATAATGCCTTTTCACATTGTAAAGTCACACATACATACAAGTACAATAAGTACAACCTGAATATTTTTTTTTTTATCTTCATTTTTTTTAGTTGCTTCTACTTGGCTTGCTCTATCATCATAATTTCAGGATGTATTTTGCATCATATAACACAAGGCTGTTCAATTGGGCTAAAACCTCATCTTTACAGCTTTGACTGGCAGCTGCAGTCACGGAGAAACTTGCTCATCTCTGTTCGGGAATGGCAGATAGAGCGGGACTCCACTATTTACTCCACTGCCAGACCTAAAGAAGAGTTGGCAGTTTTGGCACGCGACGCTGAGAAGGCATTGGACCAGATCGAATGGCCCTATTTGTTTGAAATATTAGAAAGATTTAAATTGGGTTAAAAAAAGTATGGCTTATGAGAAGCTCACTTATCTGGGCATTCAGGTTACAAAAAGCTATTCCTCTCTATTAAAATCTAACTTTTCTCCCTTAATATCTGAGCTTCAGTCAAGTAAACAGTTCTGGAATACGCTTCCTAAATCACTCATTGAGTTAATCATATAAAGATGAGAATTTTGCCTAAGTGGTTGTACTTTTTTCAAAATCTCCTTGTGTTCCTTCCTAAAACATTTTTAAAAACCTAAATTCACTCATCTTACCTTTTTCATGGGGCAATAAAACACATGGAATTGCTGGGAAAAATCTTTGCAAGTCTAAAACAGAGGGTGGATAATATATGAGTAGAAAAACCTAAAGAATAAGCCATTCCAGATGAAAATAACATAGCTCAGGTTTTAGCTCAGGTTTTCTGCAACTGCATTTCAGAAAGTGAAAAACATTGTTCTCATCAAAGGAAGCATTACATTTAGAAAGTTTGGGGTCCTGAGCAATGACTCTTTGGGTTCAAAGGGATGAAAAGCTGCTGGAGTGTGTGCTAATGTCTATAGAAAAAGGTTTTTATGCAACTGGACGTGTCACTCTCTTTTCAGGAAAGTGCAAATTTGATCTAATCATATTAGAAACGTTGTGTTTCAGACACAGATGTTGCTAGATTTACTAATTTTGGAGCGAGTATAATATTTTGTATAAGGATGAGGGTGTTTATGTAAGAAACTGGAACAAAAAGTGAAGATTTCTTACACCGTGACGTGTCACTCCCTACAAACAAAAGTGCAAACTGGGTCCAGTTATGTCTTGATGCATGCTCAATCATCTAGGTAACTAAATCCCAAAAGGTTCATTCTGTTAGATAAGATAAGATAAGATAAGATAAGATTTTATTGATCCCACGGCGGGGAAATTTTTGCGTTTCCTCAGCAGAGGTACAGATAGCAGAAGGAAAATACAAATAAAATACAAACAAATATAAACATAGAATAGAATAGAATAAACCTTTATAATCCCACGGATCAGAAATTTCTAACCCTTACAGCAAGGGAAAATAAAATATCAAAGGAAGACACAGGGTGGTCCTATGAACGTAAGCAACCGAAGTTCGTATATACAGGTAACAATGTACAGAATATGTATAGAAAAATTGTACGGCGATATGTATAAAATGTAGAGTAAACTAACAAGCTGCTGAGTAAGATGACCAAAGGAATGTTAAGCTGCATTATAGAGTCTGACAGCTGCTGGTAAGAATGACCTGCGGTAGCGCTCCTTCCTACACTGTGGGCGTAAAAGTCCACTGCTGAAGGAGCTGCTCAGTGCTCGTACAGTCTCATGCAGGGGGTGGGAGGTGTTGTCCATGATGGATGTTAGCTTAGACAACATCCTCTCCTCCCCAACCTGCTCGATGGACTTCAGCGGACAGTCCAGGACAGAGCTGGCCCTCCTGACCAGCTTGTTGAGTTTCCCCCTGTCCCTCTCTGCCATTCCACCACGCCAGCAGACCACAGCATAGAAAATAGCCGACGCCACCACAGTGTCATAAAATGTCCTTAGGAGTGTCCTGTTCACCCCAAAGGACCTCAGCCGCCGTAGCAGGTGGAGACGACTTAGACCCAGTAGAGTGGTTGAAGGAGAAGGAAAAAGTGGGACAGGTGAGGTGCATTTCATGTCCCCGGTGCTATGGGGGCTGCAGAGAGGTGTGACGAGCTCTGGTGGATGGGGGAGGGAAGGGCTACTGAATCAAACCTGTTAAACAACTGGTTCAATCTGTTAGCCAGAACCTGGTCTCCAGACTCTGGACCCCCTCCGCTCACAGTGCTCCGTCCAGTGATGATGTTCAGTCCTCTCCACATACCTCTGGTGTTGCTCTATGAACAGTAACTCTGGAGCTCTGTGGAGTGTGCAGATGATCTCATGACTGTCTAAAAATGGATAACAAAACCGAAGGAGTGCTGAATCATTGACAAATACAGAGTAACAGGTGTGCAGCATGGCTAACTAGGTAGCAACAAGCCTCTAACACAGCGTGTATGCTAGCGGCTAATCTAGCGAAGAAATGAACAGAGTGCTTTTAGGTGTTGTAGAAGGATAAGATGATAAGCTGTGTGTGTTTTTCAGAATGACCTGCTTGTATTTACCTTCATTGATGAGTGGGACTAGGTAGGTGTGCTGAAACGAGGCAAAAAAGCCGAAGTTGAAGAGCGTGGTGTAAACATAGTGGCGCCGCCAGCAGGTTTCCGAGCAGGAAAGCTGATTCCGGTAGCAGGAAGGCTTTGTCTTGGTAAGCCGTCCAACATTGGCAGTCCCATTTAGTGAATGGCAATGGAAAAATTGCTGGGTTTCCATGTGTAATTTGTGTGGAAGAATATTGCAGAAGAAAGTTAATAGGTCATTTAGAGAGCCCGCCCTGCCCGGCCCGGCCTGCGCCCGCCCCGCCCCCCCAAAGAACAAGTGTTAAAGAACAGAAGATAAAAGTCCTTTTTTCCCCCCTATTTTCCATGCCGGCAGTGTGGCGTAAGACGTGTGACGGAGCGCTCTGGAGCAGAGCGTCCCGAGTTCGACTCCCTCACGGACTCGCTGCCACGGCCCGGACTTGGGGGACGGGGAGGCGACAAGTCGCCTCTCCTTTTTCCTTTTCCCTGCTCTCGCCAAATACTCCGCCTGCACTACTACATCTCTCTTATTACCCTTTATTCACCCAAAATACCCGTGCTTGCACCTCTTCATTCCTCAACTATTTGCTCGCTTATTACTCCACCTTGGACAACCTGCACTTTCTCTCTTCAGGCTAACAACTCTGCCTTCATTTTTTCATACTGTCTCCCACACTTTTACAGCAAATTATTAGCACCTAATAAGCACAGCCTTGTCCTCAATATTCACATCATTAATAGAAAGTACATGCACACACTCAAGCTTTTTTAAAAGAAAAAGACAATCTTTAATGCATTATTTACATCCCGTCATTTGGCCTTTTCTTTCTACATTTTGTCTCAATTGACTTCAAATTCGTCATCATGTGCCAACAAATGTCTAAACCATCACTGCTGCTCCTCACACTGAGCAGGATTTGCAGTTAAGCTCCTCTAAGGAGCCATAATGCCTTTTCACATTGTAAAGTCACACATACATACAAGTACAATAAGTACAACCTGAATATTTTTTTTTTATCTTCATTTTTTTTTAGTTGCTTCTACTTGGCTTGCTCTATCATCATAATTTCAGGATGTATTTTGCATATAACACAAGGCTGTTCAATTGGGCTAAAACCTCATCTTTACAGCTTTGACTGGCAGCTGCAGTCACGGAGAAACTTGCTCATCTCTGTTCGGGAATGGCAGATAGAGCGGGACTCCACTATTTACTCCACTGCCAGACCTAAAGAAGAGTTGGCAGTTTTGGCACGCGACGCTGAGAAGGCATTGGACCAGATCGAATGGCCCTATTTGTTTGAAATATTAGAAAGATTTAAATTGGGTTAAAAAAAGTATGGCTTATGAGAAGCTCACTTATCTGGGCATTCAGGTTACAAAAAGCTATTCCTCTCTATTAAAATCTAACTTTTCTCCCTTAATATCTGAGCTTCAGTCAAGTAAACAGTTCTGGAATACGCTTCCTAAATCACTCATTGAGTTAATCATATAAAGATGAGAATTTTGCCTAAGTGGTTGTACTTTTTTCAAAATCTCCTTGTGTTCCTTCCTAAAACATTTTTAAAAACCTAAATTCACTCATCTTACCTTTTTCATGGGCAATAAAACACATGGAATTGCTGGGAAAAATCTTTGCAAGTCTAAAACAGAGGGTGGATAATATATGAGTAGAAAAACCTAAAGAATAAGCCATTCCAGATGAAAATAACATAGCTCAGGTTTTAGCTCAGGTTTTCTGCAACTGCATTTCAGAAAGTGAAAAACATTGTTCTCATCAAAGGAAGCATTACATTTAGAAAGTTTGGGGTCCTGAGCAATGACTCTTTGGGTTCAAAGGGATGAAAAGCTGCTGGAGTGTGTGCTAATGTCTATAGAAAAAGGTTTTTATGCAACTGGACGTGTCACTCTCTTTTCAGGAAAGTGCAAATTTGATCTAATCATATTAGAAACGTTGTGTTTCAGACACAGATGTTGCTAGATTTACTAATTTTGGAGCGAGTATAATATTTTGTATAAGGATGAGGGTGTTTATGTAAGAAACTGGAACAAAAAGTGAAGATTTCTTACACCGTGACGTGTCACTCCCTACAAACAAAAGTGCAAACTGGGTCCAGTTATGTCTTGATGCATGCTCAATCATCTAGGTAACTAAATCCCAAAAGGTTCATTCTGTTAGATAAGATAAGATAAGATAAGATAAGATAAGATAAGATAAGATTTTATTGATCCCACGGCGGGAAATTTTTGCGTTTCCTCAGCAGAGGTACAGATAGCAGAAGGAAAATACAAATAAAATACAAACAAATATAAAACATAGAATAGAATAGAATAAACCTTTATAATCCCACGGATCAGAAATTTCTAACCCTTACAGCAAGGGAAAATAAAATATCAAAGGAAGACACAGGGTGGTCCTATGAACGTAAGCAACCGAAGTTCGTATATACAGGTAACAATGTACAGAATATGTATAGAAAAATTGTACGGCGATATGTATAAAATGTAGAGTAAACTAACAAGCTGCTGAGTAAGATGACCAAAGGAATGTTAAGCTGCATTATAGAGTCTGACAGCTGCTGGTAAGAATGACCTGCGGTAGCGCTACACTGTGGCGTCTGCAGGAGCTCTTGCTCGTACACTCATGGGGTGGGAGTCCATGATGAGGAGCTTAGCTCTCTCCTCCCAACCTGCTCGATGGACTTCAGCGGACAGTCCAGGACAGAGCTGGCCCTCCTGACCAGCTTGTTGAGTTTCCCCCTGTCCCTCTCTGCCATTCCACCACGCCAGCAGACCACAGCATAGAAAATAGCCGACGCCACCACAGTGTCATAAAATGTCCTTAGGAGTGTCCTGTTCACCCCAAAGGACCTCAGCCGCCGTAGCAGGTGGAGACGACTTAGACCCAGTAGAGTGGTTGAAGGAGAAGGAAAAAGTGGGACAGGTGAGGTGCATTTCATGTCCCCGGTGCTATGGGGGGCTGCAGAGAGGTGTGACGAGCTCTGGTGGATGGGGGAGGGAAGGGCTACTGAATCAAACCTGTTAAACAACTGGTTCAATCTGTTAGCCAGAACCTGGTCTCCAGACTCTGGACCCCTCCGCTCACAGTGCTCCGTCCAGTGATGATGTTCAGTCCTCTCCACATACCTCTGGTGTTGCTCTATGAACAGTAACTCTGGAGCTCTGTGGAGTGTGCAGATGATCTCATGACTGTCTAAAAATGGATAACAAAACCGAAGGAGTGCTGAATCATTGACAAATACAGAGTAACAGGTGTGCAGCATGGCTAACTAGGTAGCAACAAGCCTCTAACACAGCGTGTATGCTAGCGGCTAATCTAGCGAAGAAATGAACAGAGTGCTTTTAGGTGTTGTAGAAGGATAAGATGATAAGCTGTGTGTGTTTTTCAGAATGACCTGCTTGTATTTACCTTCATTGATGAGTGGGACTAGGTAGGTGTGCTGAAACGAGGCAAAAAAGCCGAAGTTGAAGAGCGTGGTGTAAACATAGTGGCGCCGCCAGCAGGTTTCCGAGCAGGAAAGCTGATTCCGGGTAGCAGGAAGGCTTTGTCTTGGTAAGCCGTCCAACATTGGCAGTCCCATTTAGTGAATGGCAATGGAAAAATTGCTGGGTTTCCATGTGTAATTTGTGTGGAAGAATATTGCAGAAGAAAGTTAATAGGTCATTTAGAGAGCCCGCCCTGCCCCGGCCCGGCCGCCCCGCCCCGCCCCCCCAAAGAACAAGTGTTAAAGAACAGAAGATAAAAGTCCTTTTTTCCCCCTATTTTCCATGCCGGCAGTGTGGCGTAAGACGTGTGACGGAGCGCTCTGGAGCAGAGCGTCCCGAGTTCGACTCCCTCACGGACTCGCTGCCACGGCCCGGACTTGGGGACGGGGAGGCGACAAGTCGCCTCTCCTTTTTCCTTTTCCCTGCTCTCGCCAAATACTCCGCCTGCACTACTACATCTCTCTTATTACCCTTTATTCACCCAAAATACCCGTGCTTGCACCTCTTCATTCCTCAACTATTTGCTCGCTTATTACTCCACCTTGGACAACCTGCACTTTCTCTCTTCAGGCTAACAACTCTGCCTTCATTTTTTCATACTGTCTCCCACACTTTTACAGCAAATTATTAGCACCTAATAAGCACAGCCTTGTCCTCAATATTCACATCATTAATAGAAAGTACATGCACACACTCAAGCTTTTTTTAAAAGAAAAAGACAATCTTTAATGCATTATTTACATCCCGTCATTTGGCCTTTTCTTTCTACATTTTGTCTCAATTGACTTCAAATTCGTTCATGTGCCAACAAATGTCTAAACCATCACTGCTGCTCCTCACACTGAGCAGGATTTGCAGTTAAGCTCCTCTAAGGAGCCATAATGCCTTTTCACATTGTAAAGTCACACATACATACAAGTACAATAAGTACAACCTGAATATTTTTTTTTTTATCTTCATTTTTTTTTAGTTGCTTCTACTTGGCTTGCTCTATCATCATAATTTCAGGATGTATTTTGCATCATAACACAAGGCTGTTCAATTGGGCTAAAACCTCATCTTTACAGCTTTGACTGGCAGCTGCAGTCACGGAGAAACTTGCTCATCTCTGTTCGGGAATGGCAGATAGAGCGGGACTCCACTATTTACTCCACTGCCAGACCTAAAGAAGAGTTGGCAGTTTTGGCACGCGACGCTGAGAAGGCATTGGACCAGATCGAATGGCCCTATTTGTTTGAAATATTAGAAAGATTTAAATTGGGTTAAAAAAAGTATGGCTTATGAGAAGCTCACTTATCTGGGCATTCAGGTTACAAAAAGCTATTCCTCTCTATTAAAATCTAACTTTCTCCCTTAATATCTGAGCTTCAGTCAAGTAAACAGTTCTGGAATACGCTTCCTAAATCACTCATTGAGTTAATCATATAAAGATGAGAATTTTGCCTAAGTGGTTGTACTTTTTTCAAAATCTCCTTGTGTTCCTTCCTAAAACATTTTTTAAAAACCTAAATTCACTCATCTTACCTTTTTCATGGGGCAATAAAACACATGGAATTGCTGGGAAAAATCTTTGCAAGTCTAAAACAGAGGGTGGATAATATATGAGTAGAAAAACCTAAAGAATAAGCCATTCCAGATGAAAATAACATAGCTCAGGTTTTAGCTCAGGTTTTCTGCAACTGCATTTCAGAAAGTGAAAAACATTGTTCTCATCAAAGGAAGCATTACATTTAGAAAGTTTGGGGTCCTGAGCAATGACTCTTTGGGTTCAAAGGGATGAAAAGCTGCTGGAGTGTGTGCTAATGTCTATAGAAAAAGGTTTTTATGCAACTGGACGTGTCACTCTCTTTTCAGGAAAGTGCAAATTTGATCTAATCATATTAGAAACGTTGTGTTTCAGACACAGATGTTGCTAGATTTACTAATTTTGGAGCGAGTATAATATTTTGTATAAGGATGAGGGTGTTTATGTAAGAAACTGGAACAAAAAGTGAAGATTTCTTACACCGTGACGTGTCACTCCCTACAAACAAAAGTGCAAACTGGGTCCAGTTATGTCTTGATGCATGCTCAATCATCTAGGTAACTAAATCCCAAAAGGTTCATTCTGTTAGATAAGATAAGATAAGATAAGATAAGATAAGATAAGATAAGATTTTATTGATCCCACGGGGAAATTTTTGCGTTTCCTCAGCAGAGGTACAGATAGCAGAAGGAAAATACAAATAAAATACAAACAAATATAAAACATAGAATAGAATAGAATAAACCTTTATAATCCCACGGATCAGAAATTTCTAACCCTTACAGCAAGGGAAAATAAAATATCAAAGGAAGACACAGGTGGTCCTATGAACGTAAGCAACCGAAGTTCGTATATACAGGTAACAATGTACAGAATATGTATAGAAAAATTGTACGGCGATATGTATAAAATGTAGAGTAAACTAACAAGCTGCTGAGTAAGATGACCAAAGGAATGTTAAGCTGCATTATAGAGTCTGACAGCTGCTGGTAAGAATGACCTGCGGTAGCGCTCCTTCCTACACTGTGGGCGTAAAAGTCCACTGCTGAAGGAGCCTGCTCATGCTCTACTGCTCGAGACTTCAGCGGACAGTCCAGGACAGAGCTGGCCCTCCTGACCAGCTTGTTGAGTTTCCCCCTGTCCCTCTCTGCCATTCCACCACGCCAGCAGACCACAGCATAGAAAATAGCCGACGCCACCACAGTGTCATAAAATGTCCTTAGGAGTGTCCTGTTCACCCCCAAAGGACCTCAGCCGCCGTAGCAGGTGGAGACGACTTAGACCCAGTAGAGTGGTTGAAGGAGAAGGAAAAAGTGGGACAGGTGAGGTGCATTTCATGTCCCCGGTGCTATGGGGGCTGCAGAGAGGTGTGACGAGCTCTGGTGGATGGGGAGGGAAGGGCTACTGAATCAAACCTGTTAAACAACTGGTTCAATCTGTTAGCCAGAACCTGGTCTCCAGACTCTGGACCCCCTCCGCTCACAGTGCTCCGTCCTCTCCACATACCTCTGGTGTTGCTCTATGAACAGTAACTCTGGAGCTCTGTGGAGTGTGCAGATGATCTCATGACTGTCTAAAAATGGATAACAAAACCGAAGGAGTGCTGAATCATTGACAAATACAGAGTAACAGGTGTGCAGCATGGCTAACTAGGTAGCAACAAGCCTCTAACACAGCGTGTATGCTAGCGGCTAATCTAGCGAAGAAATGAACAGAGTGCTTTTAGGTGTTGTAGAAGGATAAGATGATAAGCTGTGTGTGTTTTTCAGAATGACCTGCTTGTATTTACCTTCATTGATGAGTGGGACTAGGTAGGTGTGCTGAAACGAGGCAAAAAAGCCGAAGTTGAAGAGCGTGGTGTAAACATAGTGGCGCCGCCAGCAGGTTTCCGAGCAGGAAAGCTGATTCCGGGTAGCAGGAAGGCTTTGTCTTGGTAAGCCGTCCAACATTGGCAGTCCCATTTAGTGAATGGCAATGGAAAAATTGCTGGGTTTCCATGTGTAATTTGTGTGGAAGAATATTGCAGAAGAAAGTTAATAGGTCATTTAGAGAGCCCGCCCTGCCCGGCCCGCCGCCCCGCCCCCCCAAAGAACAAGTGTTAAAGAACAGAAGATAAAAGTCCTTTTTTCCCCCTATTTTCCATGCCGGCAGTGTGGCGTAAGACGTGTGACGGAGCGCTCTGGAGCAGAGCGTCCCGAGTTCGACTCCCTCACGGACTCGCTGCCACGGCCCGGACTTGGGGACGGGGAGGCGACAAGTCGCCTCTCCTTTTTCCTTTTCCCTGCTCTCGCCAAATACTCCGCCTGCACTACTACATCTCTCTTATTACCCTTTATTCACCCAAAATACCCGTGCTTGCACCTCTTCATTCCTCAACTATTTGCTCGCTTATTACTCCACCTTGGACAACCTGCACTTTCTCTCTTCAGGCTAACAACTCTGCCTTCATTTTTCATACTGTCTCCCACACTTTTACAGCAAATTATTAGCACCTAATAAGCACAGCCTTGTCCTCAATATTCACATCATTAATAGAAAGTACATGCACACACTCAAGCTTTTTTAAAAGAAAAAGACAATCTTTAATGCATTATTTACATCCCGTCATTTGGCCTTTTCTTTCTACATTTTGTCTCAATTGACTTCAAATTCGCATCAGCCACTCATGTGCCAACAAATGTCTAAACCATCACTGCTGCTCCTCACACTGAGCAGGATTTGCAGTTAAGCTCCTCTAAGGAGCCATAATGCCTTTTCACATTGTAAAGTCACACATACATACAAGTACAATAAGTACAACCTGAATATTTTTTTTTTATCTTCATTTTTTTTAGTTGCTTCTACTTGGCTTGCTCTATCATCATAATTTCAGGATGTATTTTGCATCATATAACACAAGGCTGTTCAATTGGGCTAAAACCTCATCTTTACAGCTTTGACTGGCAGCTGCAGTCACGGAGAAACTTGCTCATCTCTGTTCGGGAATGGCAGATAGAGCGGGACTCCACTATTTACTCCACTGCCAGACCTAAAGAAGAGTTGGCAGTTTTGGCACGCGACGCTGAGAAGGCATTGGACCAGATCGAATGGCCCTATTTGTTTGAAATATTAGAAAGATTTAAATTGGGTTAAAAAAAGTATGGCTTATGAGAAGCTCACTTATCTGGGCATTCAGGTTACAAAAAGCTATTCCTCTCTATTAAAATCTAACTTTTCTCCCTTAATATCTGAGCTTCAGTCAAGTAAACAGTTCTGGAATACGCTTCCTAAATCACTCATTGAGTTAATCATATAAAGATGAGAATTTTGCCTAAGTGGTTGTACTTTTTTCAAAATCTCCTTGTGTTCCTTCCTAAAACATTTTTAAAAACCTAAATTCACTCATCTTACCTTTTCATGGGGCAATAAAACACATGGAATTGCTGGGAAAAATCTTTGCAAGTCTAAAACAGAGGGTGGATAATATATGAGTAGAAAAACCTAAAGAATAAGCCATTCCAGATGAAAATAACATAGCTCAGGTTTTAGCTCAGGTTTTCTGCAACTGCATTTCAGAAAGTGAAAAACATTGTTCTCATCAAAGGAAGCATTACATTTAGAAAGTTTGGGGTCCTGAGCAATGACTCTTTGGGTTCAAAGGGATGAAAAGCTGCTGGAGTGTGTGCTAATGTCTATAGAAAAAGGTTTTTATGCAACTGGACGTGTCACTCTCTTTTCAGGAAAGTGCAAATTTGATCTAATCATATTAGAAACGTTGTGTTTCAGACACAGATGTTGCTAGATTTACTAATTTTGGAGCGAGTATAATTTTGTATAAGGATGAGGGTGTTTATGTAAGAAACTGGAACAAAAAGTGAAGATTTCTTACACCGTGACGTGTCACTCCCTACAAACAAAAGTGCAAACTGGGTCCAGTTATGTCTTGATGCATGCTCAATCATCTAGGTAACTAAATCCCAAAAGGTTCATTCTGTTAGATAAGATAGATAAGATAAGATAAGATAAGATAAGATAAGATTTTATTGATCCCACGGCGGGGAAATTTTTGCGTTTCCTCAGCAGAGGTACAGATAGCAGAAGGAAAATACAAATAAAATACAAACAAATATAAAACATAGAATAGAATAGAATAAACCTTTATAATCCCACGGATCAGAAATTTCTAACCCTTACAGCAAGGGAAAATAAAATATCAAAGGAAGACACAGGGTGGTCCTATGAACGTAAGCAACCGAAGTTCGTATATACAGGTAACAATGTACAGAATATGTATAGAAAAATTGTACGGCGATATGTATAAAATGTAGAGTAAACTAACAAGCTGCTGAGTAAGATGACCAAAGGAATGTTAAGCTGCATTATAGAGTCTGACAGCTGCTGGTAAGAATGACCTGCGGTAGCGCTCCTTCCTACACTGTGGGCGTAAAAGTCCACTGCTGAAGGAGCTGCTCAGTGCTCGTACAGTCTCATGCAGGGGTGGGAGGTGTTGTCCATGATGGATGTTAGCTTAGACAACATCCTCTCCTCCCCAACCTGCTCGATGGACTTCAGCGGACAGTCCAGGACAGAGCTGGCCCTCCTGACCAGCTTGTTGAGTTTCCCCCTGTCCCTCTCTGCCATTCCACCACGCCAGCAGACCACAGCATAGAAAATAGCCGACGCCACCACAGTGTCATAAAATGTCCTTAGGAGTGTCCTGTTCACCCCCAAAGGACCTCAGCCGCCGTAGCAGGTGGAGACGACTTAGACCCAGTAGAGTGGTTGAAGGAGAAGGAAAAAGTGGGACAGGTGAGGTGCATTTCATGTCCCCGGTGCTATGGGGGGCTGCAGAGAGGTGTGACGAGCTCTGGTGGATGGGGGAGGGAAGGGCTACTGAATCAAACCTGTTAAACAACTGGTTCAATCTGTTAGCCAGAACCTGGTCTCCAGACTCTGGACCCCCTCCGCTCACAGTGCTCCGTCCAGTGATGATGTTCAGTCCTCTCCACATACCTCTGGTGTTGCTCTATGAACAGTAACTCTGGAGCTCTGTGGAGTGTGCAGATGATCTCATGACTGTCTAAAAATGGATAACAAAACCGAAGGAGTGCTGAATCATTGACAAATACAGAGTAACAGGTGTGCAGCATGGCTAACTAGGTAGCAACAAGCCTCTAACACAGCGTGTATGCTAGCGGCTAATCTAGCGAAGAAATGAACAGAGTGCTTTTAGGTGTTGTAGAAGGATAAGATGATAAGCTGTGTGTGTTTTTCAGAATGACCTGCTTGTATTTACCTTCATTGATGAGTGGACTAGGTAGGTGTGCTGAAACGAGGCAAAAAAGCCGAAGTTGAAGAGCGTGGTGTAAACATAGTGGCGCCGCCAGCAGGTTTCCGAGCAGGAAAGCTGATTCCGGGTAGCAGGAAGGCTTTGTCTTGGTAAGCCGTCCAACATTGGCAGTCCCATTTAGTGAATGGCAATGGAAAAATTGCTGGGTTTCCATGTGTAATTTGTGTGGAAGAATATTGCAGAAGAAAGTTAATAGGTCATTTAGAGAGCCCGCCCTGCCCGCCCGGCCTGCCCCGCCCGCCCCCCAAAGAACAAGTGTTAAAGAACAGAAGATAAAAGTCCTTTTTTCCCCCTATTTTCCATGCCGGCAGTGTGGCGTAAGACGTGTGACGGAGCGCTCTGGAGCAGAGCGTCCCGAGTTCGACTCCCTCACGGACTCGCTGCCACGGCCCGGACTTGGGGACGGGGAGGCGACAAGTCGCCTCTCCTTTTTCCTTTTCCCTGCTCTCGCCAAATACTCCGCCTGCACTACTACATCTCTCTTATTACCCTTTATTCACCCAAAATACCCGTGCTTGCACCTCTTCATTCCTCAACTATTTGCTCGCTTATTACTCCACCTTGGACAACCTGCACTTTCTCTCTTCAGGCTAACAACTCTGCCTTCATTTTTTCATACTGTCTCCCACACTTTTACAGCAAATTATTAGCACCTAATAAGCACAGCCTTGTCCTCAATATTCACATCATTAATAGAAAGTACATGCACACACTCAAGCTTTTTTTAAAAGAAAAAGACAATCTTTAATGCATTATTTACATCCCGTCATTTGGCCTTTTCTTTCTACATTTTGTCTCAATTGACTTCAAATTCGCATCAGCCACTCATGTGCCAACAAATGTCTAAACCATCACTGCTGCTCCTCACACTGAGCAGGATTTGCAGTTAAGCTCCTCTAAGGAGCCATAATGCCTTTTCACATTGTAAAGTCACACATACATACAAGTACAATAAGTACAACCTGAATATTTTTTTTTTATCTTCATTTTTTTTAGTTGCTTCTACTTGGCTTGCTCTATCATCATAATTTCAGGATGTATTTTGCATCATGTAACACAAGGCTGTTCAATTGGGCTAAAACCTCATCTTTACAGCTTTGACTGGCAGCTGCAGTCACGGAGAAACTTGCTCATCTCTGTTCGGGAATGGCAGATAGAGCGGGACTCCACTATTTACTCCACTGCCAGACCTAAAGAAGAGTTGGCAGTTTTGGCACGCGACGCTGAGAAGGCATTGGACCAGATCGAATGGCCCTATTTGTTTGAAATATTAGAAAGATTTAAATTGGGTTAAAAAAAGTATGGCTTATGAGAAGCTCACTTATCTGGGCATTCAGGTTACAAAAAGCTATTCCTCTCTATTAAAATCTAACTTTTCTCCCTTAATATCTGAGCTTCAGTCAAGTAAACAGTTCTGGAATACGCTTCCTAAATCACTCATTGAGTTAATCATATAAAGATGAGAATTTTGCCTAAGTGGTTGTACTTTTTTCAAAATCTCCTTGTGTTCCTTCCTAAAACATTTTTAAAAACCTAAATTCACTCATCTTACCTTTTTCATGGGGCAATAAAACACATGGAATTGCTGGGAAAAATCTTTGCAAGTCTAAAACAGAGGTGGATAATATATGAGTAGAAAAACCTAAAGAATAAGCCATTCCAGATGAAAATAACATAGCTCAGGTTTTAGCTCAGGTTTTCTGCAACTGCATTTCAGAAAGTGAAAAACATTGTTCTCATCAAAGGAAGCATTACATTTAGAAAGTTTGGGTCCTGAGCAATGACTCTTGGGTTCAAAGGGATGAAAAGCTGCTGGAGTGTGTGCTAATGTCTATAGAAAAGGTTTTATGCAACTGGACGTGTCACTCTCTTTTCAGGAAAGTGCAAATTTGATCTAATCATATTAGAAACGTTGTGTTCAGACACAGATGTTGCTAGATTTACTAATTTTGGAGCGAGTATAATATTTTGTATAAGGATGAGGTGTTTATGTAAGAAACTGGAACAAAAAGTGAAGATTTCTTACACCGTGACGTGTCACTCCCTACAAACAAAAGTGCAAACTGGGTCCAGTTATGTCTTGATGCATGCTCAATCATCTAGGTAACTAAATCCCAAAAGGTTCATTCTGTTAGATAAGATAAGATAAGATAAGATAAGATAAGATAGATAAGATTTATTGATCCCACGCGGGGAAATTTTTGCGTTTCCTCAGCAGAGGTACAGATAGCAGAAGGAAAATACAAATAAAATACAAACAAATATAAAACATAGAATAGAATAGAATAAACCTTTATAATCCCACGGATCAGAAATTTCTAACCCTTACAGCAAGGGAAAATAAAATATCAAAGGAAGACACAGGGTGGTCCTATGAACGTAAGCAACCGAAGTTCGTATATACAGGTAACAATGTACAGAATATGTATAGAAAAATTGTACGGCGATATGTATAAAATGTAGAGTAAACTAACAAGCTGCTGAGTAAGATGACCAAAGGAATGTTAAGCTGCATTATAGAGTCTGACAGCTGCTGGTAAGAATGACCTGCGGTAGCGCTCCTTCCTACACTGTGGGCGTAAAAGTCCACTGCTGAAGGAGCTGCTCAGTGCTCGTACAGTCTCATGCAGGGGGTGGGAGGTGTTGTCCATGATGGATGTTAGCTTAGACAACATCCTCTCCTCCCCAACCTGCTCGATGGACTTCAGCGGACAGTCCAGGACAGAGCTGGCCCTCCTGACCAGCTTGTTGAGTTTCCCCCTGTCCCTCTCTGCCATTCCACCACGCCAGCAGACCACAGCATAGAAAATAGCCGACGCCACCACAGTGTCATAAAATGTCCTTAGGAGTGTCCTGTTCACCCCCAAAGGACCTCAGCCGCCGTAGCAGGTGGAGACGACTTAGACCCAGTAGAGTGGTTGAAGGAGAAGGAAAAAGTGGGACAGGTGAGGTGCATTTCATGTCCCCGGTGCTATGGGGGCTGCAGAGAGGTGTGACGAGCTCTGGTGGATGGGGGAGGAAGGGCTACTGAATCAAACCTGTTAAACAACTGGTTCAATCTGTTAGCCAGAACCTGGTCTCCAGACTCTGGACCCCCTCCGCTCACAGTGCTCCGTCCAGTGATGATGTTCAGTCCTCTCCACATACCTCTGGTGTTGCTCTATGAACAGTAACTCTGGAGCTCTGTGGAGTGTGCAGATGATCTCATGACTGTCTAAAAATGGATAACAAACCGAAGGAGTGCTGAATCATTGACAAATACAGAGTAACAGGTGTGCAGCATGGCTAACTAGGTAGCAACAAGCCTCTAACACAGCGTGTATGCTAGCGGCTAATCTAGCGAAGAAATGAACAGAGTGCTTTTAGGTGTTGTAGAAGGATAAGATGATAAGCTGTGTGTTTTCAGAATGACCTGCTTGTATTTACCTTCATTGATGAGTGGGACTAGGTAGGTGTGCTGAAACGAGGCAAAAAAGCCGAAGTTGAAGAGCGTGGTGTAAACATAGTGGCGCCGCCAGCAGGTTTCCGAGCAGGAAAGCTGATTCCGGGTAGCAGGAAGGCTTTGTCTTGGTAAGCCGTCCAACATTGGCAGTCCCATTTAGTGAATGGCAATGGAAAAATTGCTGGGTTTCCATGTGTAATTTGTGTGGAAGAATATTGCAGAAGAAAGTTAATAGGTCATTTAGAGAGCCCGCCCTGCCCGGCCGGCCTGCCCCGCCCCCCCAAAGAACAAGTGTTAAAGAACAGAAGATAAAAGTCCTTTTTTCCCCTATTTCCATGCCGGCAGTGTGGCGTAAGACGTGTGACGGAGCGCTCTGGAGCAGAGCGTCCCGAGTTCGACTCCCTCACGGACTCGCTGCCACGGCCCGGACTTGGGGACGGGAGGCGACAAGTCGCCTCTCCTTTTTCCTTTCCCTGCTCTCGCCAAATACTCCGCCTGCACTACTACATCTCTTTATTACCCTTTATTCACCCAAAATACCCGTGCTTGCACCTCTTCATTCCTCAACTATTTGCTCGCTTATTACTCCACCTTGGACAACCTGCACTTTCTCTCTTCAGGCTAACAACTCTGCCTTCATTTTTTCATACTGTCTCCCACACTTTTACAGCAAATTATTAGCACCTAATAAGCACAGCCTTGTCCTCAATATTCACATCATTAATAGAAAGTACATGCACACACTCAAGCTTTTTTTAAAAAAAAAGACAATCTTTAATGCATTATTTACATCCCGTCATTTGGCCTTTTCTTTCTACATTTTGTCTCAATTGACTTCAAATTCGCATCAGCCACTCATGTGCCAACAAATGTCTAAACCATCACTGCTGCTCCTCACACTGAGCAGATTTGCAGTTAAGCTCCTCTAAGGAGCCATAATGCCTTTTCACATTGTAAAGTCACACATACATACAAGTACAATAAGTACAACCTGAATATTTTTTTTTATCTTCATTTTTTTTAGTTGCTTCTACTTGGCTTGCTCTATCATCATAATTTCAGGATGTATTTTGCATCATAAACACAAGGCTGTTCAATTGGGCTAAAACCTCATCTTTACAGCTTTGACTGGCAGCTGCAGTCACGGGAAACTTGCTCATCTCTGTTCGGGAATGGCAGATAGAGCGGGACTCCACTATTTACTCCACTGCCAGACCTAAAGAAGAGTTGGCAGTTTTGGCACGCGACGCTGGAATGCATTGGACCAGATCGAATGGCCCTATTTGTTTGAAATATTAGAAAGATTTAAATTGGTAAAAAAAGTACTGGCTTATGAGAAGCTACTTATCTGGGCATTCAGGTTACAAAAGCTATTCCTCTCTATTAAATCTAACTTTTCTCCCTTAATATCTGAGCTTCAGTCAAGTAAACAGTTCTGGAATACGCTTCCTAAATCACTCATGAGTTAATCATATAAAGATGAGAATTTTGCCTAAGTGGTTGTACTTTTTTCAAAATCTCCTGTGTTCCTTCCTAAAACATTTTTTAAAAACCTAAATTCACTCATCTTACCTTTTCATGGGGCAATAAAACACATGGAATTGCTGGGAAAAATCTTTGCAAGTCTAAAACAGAGGTGGATAATATATGAGTAGAAAAACCTAAAGAATAAGCCATTCCAGATGAAAATAACATAGCTCAGGTTTTAGCTCAGGTTTTCTGCAACTGCATTTCAGAAAGTGAAAAACATTGTTCTCATCAAAGGAAGCATTACATTTAGAAAGTTTGGGGTCCTGAGCAATGACTCTTTGGGTTCAAAGGATGAAAAGCTGCTGGAGTGGTGTGCTAATGTCTATAGAAAAAGGTTTTTATGCAACTGGACGTGTCACTCTCTTTTCAGGAAA
>NW_020328045.1:0-43202 GCF_001858045.2 Oreochromis niloticus | reverse complement strand
AGATTCTCTTAAATAAGTAGAATCTGAAACTGAAGGTTTTAGATTAAATCTGATTCCTAAATCAAGAAGTAAAGCTTAAAGAATAACCTAGGTTTGTAATTTGGAACAAAGTTGTGTTAACTAAAACTATCTTGAACTAAGGAGGTTAAGTGTGACCTTCTTAGCTGCAAACCTAGAACTGGTCTAGTAGCTTTATATCTGTCTTACTGTGACATAAGTGCTGCAAAAGGGGTATTTCTTTCTCTCTCTCTCTCTCTCTCTCTCTCTCTCTCACTCTCTCTCTCTCTCTCTTCAGTCCTCTCTCTAATTTACGTATTTCTCTATATATGATGTAGGTTTGGATTTTCCCTGCTAAATTGTGATGGTCTGGCAGTCTCCATCAGTCGACCTGCCTGTATGTATGTTTTCTTGTGTTTTGTTTTGGCTCCCCCCAGTCCCCTGCTTCCTCCTTTAAGTGTGTGTGTGTATGTGTGGTGTATTCCAGCGTGCCAGTTATGGGTGTCATCAGCCGGAAGGTGTTTCCCGTGTTGAAGCCGCCACACCTGTCTTCCGTCTAGATTGGCACGACATAACTGAGCTTCAGTCAACGCTGGATCGTTGGTTACGAGTATTGAAGTCTCTAAGTGGAATAGTCTGTGCGTGTGTTTCTGAGTTCACCATCTGATCTCTGTACCTTGTCTTGTTAGGACTTGGAGAGGAGTGTGTCATGGAGCAAAGTATTTGTAAATGTCGAGTGTTGGAGTTGTTTGCCTGTCACACTGGACCACGAGCACAGTCCTGCAGGATGGGATGTCTGCATTTGGGCCCCGTTCTCACAAGCACCTTAACATAAATAATAACACTTTGATTGAGAAACTGCATTTTTTGTTTACTTTTGTTATCTTGTCTAATATTTAATTTTTTATGATCTGAAACACTTTTCACACCACTGTATGTACGTAGAATTCTGTTCAACAACTATAACAAATCATTCCAACAATTGAACCAACTGTCACTGCAACTGTACAATGCCCAGTTTGTAACAACAACATGATGCCTCATACTACAAAACAACCCCAAGAGATGGGTAAATGCCGTCTTCAATCCAAAAAAGCACAACATATCGACCAGTTGGGCAAACTTGTAACACTGTTCTTCAGAGGATAAATGCTGGTCCCGTGTTACACCACAAACTCAACACAATGTTGCAGACGTGTGCACCCAGGAAACACAAGAGCCTTAAGGCCATTTCCAGAACTTTTTAAATTTAATTGTAATCTAAGAATCGTTTGCCATGGTTTTGGAACAAACAATAATAGTAATATAATGGTCTAAGACTGATGATGATTACTATTAGTATTAAAAGTTTCACTTTCTCCCTTCACCTTGAGTAAACTTGTTATTGCAAGAGAGACAAAGTCGAGACGAACCTTATAATTGTATAACCCTATAACTGAAAATGAATAGGAAACTTTTAACAGATGATACAACACATTAACATTAATAAGCAATCGTACTGGCAATGATTGTCGTACTAAGTCAGTCATCCATCAAGAATGCAGTGTTTATTTAAGGTTTGTTCTTTCATTACACTCTCAGCTGACATGCACTTTTTGAACATTACCTTTAAACTATTTAATATACGGTCATTCATCCACTCACCTTTTATCTTTAATAGTTTTTTAGATATTAGTGAAAAAAGTGTTCATGACAGTGCAGATTTCTGGCATTTTGTATAAATTTAAGCACGTAAGAATTGCATTATTTCTAATAAAAACAGAGTGTGAAACTGAGGTTAGAATTGTGTTTGTAAATGAACCAAATCATGTTTGTAGCTTTCTGGATTTTATTCACATTGGACTAAATACTTATTATATAGGCTATACAGTAGATAAAATCAAAATTCACATGTTTTATGTAACTTAGATGTTTAAGTATGTGGGTTAAAGAAAATAAGAAAGTTGCAGTTTATATATATATATGTAAATATATATAAATATATAATGCATATTACAGAATGTAACACCTACATATGTGTAAAATAATGGCTTTGATTTTGTCACCCCATTTGATTTCCATGCTACTCTGCTTAGCTGACATTAGCGGCAACCATGTGGTTTCTGCTGCTGTAGCCAATCAGCTTCAAGCTCAGATGTGTTTTGTTTGCAGAGATGAACTGCTGCATACGTTATTTGTAATGATTGGTTTACTGAGTTACTGTTGTTGCCTTATCAGCTCGAGTATTCGGCCATTCTCCTCTGACTCTGACATCAACAAGGTATTGTTCACCAGAAAACTGCTGCCCACTCTCTTTTTAACCCTCATGTTGTGTTCCACTCAGACTGACTAATTTCAAAGTTTTATCTCTGAAAAATGCATTTATTCTGATCAGACTGACATAAGATTTCACACGTTACTTGTAATCCGTTACTGCCTTCCTCTGGTCGTGAGACAGCTTCTGCTTGAATAGGACTCGCTTTTAGGCAAGCCAAAGTTTGAAAAACCCTAGTTAGCCGACGGCTGCTGACCAGTGTCAGGTAGCTGGCCAGCTGGGAGGAGAGCTGCGGGGAAGTTGTTCACAACCGCTGCAGGAGGCTGCATCATGAAACCAACATGATGAACTGCCAGTGGGAGAAGCACTACCCTATAGACCTTTGTAATCCGAGTAAAAGTAGCACTACAGCTATATACAAGTTAATACGAAAGCACAGAATCAACAAAAGCTATGAACTAATCTTAGAGCCGGGCTACACTGGTGCGAGTCATACAAGGATCCAGTGATGAGTAGCTTCTTTTCCTCAACTTAAGTAGTGGCAGGGATAATGAGGCACAGGTGTTCACTCTCCATAGGTGTGTGGGTCAAGGGCAGGAACCACCATGACTTCCATCCTGGCGAGACAGAGAGCGAGAGAGAGAAAAACAATGACGCTGCTGATCATCTTCATGCTGGTCCACCGGGCCGTGACATTCAGTAACATGAATATGGAAGTGTAAAGAGTCTGCAGCACAAGAGACTACAAGATCTCAGTTATTGAAACACTACAGGTTAAACCATGGTCACTTTGGCCACAGACACGCGTATCCATGCACATATTTAAATTGTCCATGCACTCCGAAGTCACCAATGTAGATCACATGTTGATCAGACATCGCAGAGATCAGTAGATTCCTGGTGAGGTGACTGAAGATAAGCTTTTCGTTGATGATTTAAAAAGAGGGTGATGAGCTATTATTATTATCATTACTACTACCACTACTACATTGTCTTGATTTCTCCATGAAAAAAACAAACAAAATGTTTGACGTTCAGTAATGACTCTGGATTCGTGATCACTAGCAAGCTTTGTTTTACTGTGTAACTGAGCAGACATTACACGTAAGCCACCTCACTCCGGGGGGCGGGTCTCACCTTCACGCTGTCTCACTGCGTGTGTGCGCAGCGTACTACATGAACAGGTATATTAAAGCAGCATTTGCAAAGGGTTCATATCTTTCATGAATATTCACCCAGAGCTGGAAATTGTAATTTTCAAATTTGATCTGTGCAGCTAATGAAAGTCTTCTGAAGGTAAGAAGGAGATGTGACTTTTGTTGCCATGATGCCAGGTCTCTCTTGGAAATGAGATTTTTAATCTCAATGAGATTTTTACCTGGATAAATAAAGGACTAAAGATGTGCAACAAAGTTTATTTTTTTGGTTTTTTTTCTAACAAACGTCTGTTCATCAATATATTTTTGTGTTCAGTTCATTCTATTATTATTGTGTGAATGCTGCTGTTGCTCAATTCCTCTTTATTATTCTGAATTCTTTGTGGGATTTTTGGGTGCTATGACTTTTGGTGTTTGTTCCTGTTATTCTTTCAGTGCTTCAAGATCATTTGAGTCATCTGAAACTGGTAATGGGTCTGTCGTTCATAGAGCTTCAACTTCACAGAAGACTATTTGGAGTCCTTCATCATCCAAAACTTGTTCTTTGAGAACTGAGGCTAAAATACTCTTTATGTAACGAATGAGACGCTCCCACACACCACCTTGGTGAGAGGCTGCTGGGACGTTAAAGTTCCATTTGACACCATCCTGAACAAAAGCATTTTGAATTTTAGCATGGCTCAGCTCAGTCAAACTCTTGATTTGCACCAACTGGGCCTCGTCTACAGATGAACCTCCGCACAGCATTAATACAGGAGTCTGTATTAAGTGTATGTGCAATCTCCAGATGTACTGCACGATTGGTCAAACAAGTAAAAGAAAATCCCTTTAAGGAGACTTTGTCCTCTTTTAACACTTATAGGTCTAAAATAGTCCACTCCAACATTTGTGAATGGAGCTGTGTTTGGCACGACTCTCTCTTCGGCAGATCTGCCATCTTTTGTTCAACAAACTTTCCTCTGTTGCATCTACACATGATACAACGAGAGATGATTTTCCTGGCAGCAGAATTTGCATTTACTATCCAGTATTTTTGTCTTAGTTTCGACAGCATGTGCGCTCTTCCTGCATGTCCCAACTTTTGATGGCTATGGCGTAAAATCAATGTTGACACATTCTGCCTTTGCTAAATCTTCTGGAGTCAGATTTCCTTTCTTCAAAGTGGTCTTAAATCTTTCCATTCTTGCCTACACTTCTTGCTTCTGACTTTCCCGATCATTCTTATTCAGATCTGCAGCAACCAACTCTTTCCTCTTTCTGCCCTAGCAACACTAAGGTCTCTTTCAGCTTTAAAAACCAGGCTACAGAGATTTTGAGTTTTGCCCAAGACAAGAAGTGTTTAGTTTGTAGGATTTTGTGATTCCTTCACAATGACATTCACTGTCAGGTCCTTTTTGACCTCTGGGTCATCTGCAGAAATTACACTGCAATCCACATCCAGTTTAGGCCACTCCTCCTCTGACGGGTTGAGAAAGTCTTGCCCATTTATCCACCTCCTACATTTGAGGAAATCCCCAGCTCTCATGCCTCTACGATTCTGATTCCATTTTAGATTCTGTTTAACAATTCGATTCTTTATCGATTCTCTCATCGATTCTTATTTTTTAAAAAGGAGAACATACAGGTCGAGTAGCTTAGAACTTTGTTTTATATCTTATCTTTGAACAAAATTTAGGACTAGCATGACCTTACAAACCCAACAGTGAGATCTTAAGAGATCCACAGCCTACGGCTCCTCGATGGGGTGCCACAGGTCCCCAGAAAAAAAAATGTAAATGTAAAATAATAATAAACAAATATTCTTCTGTAGCAATAACAAAGTATAACATAAATTATTCTGTGGCAATTACACAAGAATGCCCAGTAACATTTACACTCTCCTTTTTAAAAGTATATATGAGCTGAGCACTCAAAAATAAAACTACATCAGCCAGCAAAAAATACAATCAACTCAAGTCCAATGGCACTGTGCAATTCTGCATCCATCAACTATGGAGAATTACAAATTCTTTTGCAGAAATATAAGCATATCTGCTTTTTCAGGAAGGATACGTGATCTTTCTGGACTTATGGTCTCTCCAGCTGTGGAGAACCACCTCTCAGATGGGGTGGAGGATGCCTGCACACACAGAAAGCTTTCAGCCAGTGCTGACAGCAGGGGCAGAGTCTCTCTCTTGCTCCACCACCATAGGGTGGCGTTATCCTTGCAGGGGATGGGGGTTAGGCTTCTATACAGCTGGATCTCCTGATCCACTCTCTGGGCCAGGGAAAGAACGGGCTGCCGTTGATGGAATGACTGCAGCCCGTTGTCCTCCTCTTCAAAGAGTTCCTCCAAGGCAGTTGTTTTTTCTGCTTTACTGAAATTAAATGGACATAATAAAAATGTTAAGCAGAAAATGAACAATCCATGACATCTAAATTATCTTCACGATGAACTAAACTTGCATAGTCTTTTCATCCTCATCTTCATCTTTGAACAACTTTCCCTGTGTGTCTCCTTGCTCCTGGTGCTTGAGTAGAAAGTGACAAATACACAAACGAATCAAACTAAAGGTCTCACTCTCACAATGGAAATAGGCTACAAAGTAAGACACTGTCATATTGAAATACCTCATCTGGTCCTGCCTCTGTCTTTGCTGCTTCCCTGATCCTGTCCCAGACTTCATCCTTATTCACTTTGGATTTAAATCGGGGGTCCAAGATGGTGGCCTCCTCCAGGAATCTCTGGATATCAGCATCCTTAAAATTTAAAAGGGAGGAAAATGTGACATCATGACTATCCTTAAGTATTTATAACTGTCATTTTATTTATGATAAATAAGTCATCAATTGTACCTGGTATCATTTGGAAAGATCTTTCCAAATGTTCTCCTTTATGCTCCTTGTGAAGACAGAGTCATCTTCTTGCACGGTGTAGTGTTGCAGTAGCTTTTGCAGGATGAGCAGAATCTCACCACAGGTCGGACTTTTGTCGCTGCTGGTGTGGAGGTGTAGTGCTTCCGCATGAGCACCACAAACTCCTCTGCTTTTCTTAAGTCATCATTGCCCATTTTAGCCAGTCTGCAACATCAACAAAATAAAAATACAACAGATTTGTTGCATAAAACAAACAAAATTAAAACCTGAGTCCATTTTCAACCATATTATCATTATGTTTCAATACTACTCACCTTTCCTTTTTCATGGACTTTCTTATCCGTGGATCGATGGCTGCAGCCTGGATGGCAGGAAACTGCTCGCAGAATCTCTCCTTCATCAAATACAGAGAGTTCCATATGGTCTTTACATCTAGGAGCAGCATATGCTTGGGCAGCTCTGAGGGTAACAGATCCACAACAACTTTGCCAACTTTGGTTTTTACAGCATAAGGTCCACCTTCCACACTGTATCACCTTCCATGACTCTAAAGCGTTGGAAGCATCAGTGCCTATCAGTAGCTCCGCATCTGCATCAATGTTGTGAAGTTTAAGAGGTGAGGCCACTGATCAATATCCCCTTGCGTGGGAATATTCACCGCAGAAACTGGCATGGTTTTTGAGTCAAAACATCTGGCAACGCCATGAAATCCTTTGCTTCCAAACCAGACAGACAGTGCACTAACAATCCTACTTAGACTCATTGTTCTCAGAAGGATATTGGTCTTTTTACCATTTAGATTCAGTCTTTTTGCGAGGGTTTCTGTACAGAATGTACCTGAACTTCCAGGATCCAGAAATGCATTGGTTGGCACAATTCTACTGCTCTTTTGGCTCTTAACTTGAACTGCAACAATAGAAAAACTGCATCAACCTCTTGACCGGGCCAAATATACCCACATGTCTGAGTGGTTGCAGTTGAGAAGTTGACATCAGAGTTTCTCATCTGTTGATTTTGTTCTAAGGATGCACCTGGATCTTTTTGCTCTATATGAAGGACCCTGGGTGCTTTTGGTGACACACGTCACAATCCAAACGACTCCTACAGTCTTTGCTTGTGTGACCAACTTTAAAACAACCAAACACAAGGAAACAACCGTTCCTTGATAAAAGTCAACTTATCCCAATGCATTTTAGCTCGTCTCCATTTTTCCCTCAATTTGTATGGAAGTTTCATAACAATCATTCTCATGTTTGAGGGCAAATCCAACTCCTTCATATAAACAATTTGCTGTGTTAGATTTCAAAATCCTTGACGAAAACGAGAGAATGACTGAAGACCTTTCACATCTTCGCTTTTAATAGGTGCCCGACTCATAATCTTCTCCATATCTGCAGAGGCAATTTAATTTTAATTCCCAAAATGTTCTTCAAGAAGATGTTTGGCCCTGGAATAGCCCTCCTCAGGAGGTAAATGCTGACAACTATGCACCAAGTCTTTAGGCTGCCCCCCAGTGAACTGCTCTAAAAAAAATGCAGTCGCTCCAGTTATAACTTTTAGCTTCCACTCCATTTTCAAAGGCATTTATAAATGATCTATACTGTAAAGGGTCTCCATCAAACACAGGGATGTTTCTGGCTGGGAGGACAGAAGATAAGTTTTGTTTTACAAGTAAAGTAGTGATGTCATTGTGTTTTTACATAATAATAACAATCTCATTAGTATGGTTCTCAGTAGATTGAGGCTGTGTTTGCTGCGTCACTTGAGCTGAAGCATCAACTTTTACCATCATCTCATCCACCTGATGTTGTTTTTGACTTTGTTTAGGTATACGGACCTGTGATTCAGATGCAGCATTTATACCAGAGTAATCTCTCTCTATTGGAACAAATGTATCAGCACAAGGGTTTAACCTAGACCCTTCTTGTACGTGCCCTCTTTCAAAATAAGAGTTCATTCCATCAGAACGTTCACCGGGGGCCGAACCGAGTTTTTTTCTTTAAGACACAAAGCTTTGCATTTGTTGCTGCCAACTCCGTTTCCAAGGATAATTTCTCCTTTTTTCAGTTTTTCCTCTTGCGCTTCAATAAAATGTTTTTTTCTTTAATGCAGCGAGTCGCTCCATGAGCGCTGCCTTGTCAGCCGCAGCTTTAATACGCAAAGAAGATGGCTTTGGCTTTTGGCTTTGAAAATGTTTTTGAACGCAGCTTTACGCCTGAGATATTAGAGATGTCTTCAGGATTTATTTCATCCAAGGAGGAGATTTTTTTCCCCACTGACTTAGAGGCTTGCTTACATTTTGAACTCCGCTTTTCTGGACATGTTTTATATACTTATCTAAACCTTTTGGTGTGAACTTGATGCTTCTTTTCTCCGATTGCATCGGAGTGTCATCCTTTTGTTTACGCTTATTCGACATTTTTTATCGCTCTTTTGAATTATTTCAAACATTCCAAAGATGCACAGCACACTGCCAATCCACAGCATAAAGCACAAACATGTCATCTATTTACCTGCTGATTCCAGTGAACAAACATTTCCACGACAGGCGTGGGCATGTTTCAATTAGCGATCCAATTACGCACCAGTTTAGCACATCAAAACTCAGTTCATCAGTCCTTGTACTGAAATAATGCCTTTAAACTCCAATAGCTTCACCGTTTTCCTTTACGGCCTAAACAATATTATCACTCACCAGTGTTGATGAATGAGTGACGTGTTGATCCAAGCCTCAAGCAGCAAGTCCGTCTGGATTACTCCAAAGACGATCTAATAACTTTTGTTCGATGGTGATCCATGAAATCTATATATCCAACATATCCATTAATGAAGGATTATTCCTTCTGGTCCACGGGCAAGAGTTTTTACTTTATGTAGTGGTGATTCCGTTAGTTTGACCAACCAAACGTCCAACAATTAAAAATCCACAAGCCACTGCTGCACTGAGATAAGATCTTGTACGCAGGCAAAAGAAGTCGACTGTCCAAACTTGAAAGTCGCGTTTATTTATCCAGTTTGGGAAACCAACAACAAACTTTAACAAATTTCAAAATAATAAAAATAAAGAACAAATAGCTCCAACACTAACATTAAGATTTAAACTGTTTAAACGGCTACTTTCAGCTGCAGACTATTAAAAATTTCAGGTATTGTGGACTTTTCAAAGCACCCCCATGTTTTCTTACTTTTTTTGACAATATTTGCTGTTTGTGTGACACACTACTTGTCAGAGTTTTACCCCTGATACTGCTGGATAAACAGAAACTCACTCAGGAACGAGGTCAGCAGAGCTCAAGTTTTCACTTGCGAGAGGGAAGCAGTTGTCTCCAACCCACTTCAACTTCCTTTCCCCCTGCAGGTTGTTTTTATTGGTTACACACATGAATATTCACAAAGCTTGTTGTTGTATTACCTATGAGAAATTACTATAACTGGTTACAAAGTGTGATTGTGCTGTGCAAGCATGGTTATACAATGTGTGTGGTTATATGATGGGAGTGCAGCTCTCCCTGGATATTGTCGGTAGAATCTGTTCTTCTCAAGGCTGTTTGTTCCCCTTATTGGGGTCGTGCACGTACTCATATGCGTAGGTTACATAGAGCGCAAACAGAAGCATTCTAGCTTCTTAAATGGCAACCTACAACACATACATTAAACCTAACATTATTTCCTCCTGTTTGACATTTTAAAAGCTTGTGTTATCAACTATCAACTTACTTCATTTGAACACAATCTTTCATGCCCTTCTCTGGGTCTTCCTGGGCTAATGCGTAGTAGATAAAGGTATTAGTCACCATCCTTTGTATCATGCTCTTAATGCAAGGGAGAATACAGGTCACCGCAACAAACATAGAGAGTAAAACAACAAATACTGGGGTCAAGATCTTCAGTAGCATATGCCACCAGGGTCCAGAAGTCAGCCATGTGAGCCAATCCTGTGTTGAGGCTCCTGGCGTGTGATTGGTCACATACTTCTGGAGTGCTGTTAGATTCTGCAGGGCCTTATAGATGTCGCGGCCTGTGGAATATCCATCGGGGATAAATGTGCAACACGTCTCACCAATTAGCTTATACACCCCACCTTGGGATGCTGTTATCAGGTCCAGCGTCAGTCTGTTTTGCAACACCATCGTACATATCGTCTTCTATTCCTCTGCCAAGGCCGTTCCGAGGACCTTGGTAAGACTTGTATGCCTCAGGAGTGCATATCTGTTGATTTCCATGTGATCACTCAGTTTTACCAAGGCACACAATCCTCCCCAACCTTCTGGGAGTGACAGGTATGCTTTGTGTCCAAACAGGACAGTCCACCAGTACTCTTGTTCCTTCCATCGCTTCACCTCATTCCACCTGTAATTTAAACAATGACACCTCCCCAGAAAACCCTGTATTGCCACATGGTCCTTGCCATGTGTCAGCTTCACACAATTAGACATACAGAAGAAAGTTGCAGTGTCTCTCTTGAAGATTCCCAGGGCTTGTCCCTCGGAGCAGCTGTACTCCAAGCCTGTAACCCGTCATAAGAAAAACATTAGCCAGTGATTTTAACGTTAAAGTTGTTCAACTTCCAGCTCCGCTTGGAGCCTGTATCCTAGAAGACAAATCTGTAAGCTAAATCAAACTTCACAATTGCAAACAACTGTAGATCATAAGAGTAATAAAGTACTCAGCACTACAAAGACAAGTGTCATATGCAGTTTTTTTTTTCCTTGTTTTTTCAAGTCATTCAACCCACTACTATTGCTATAATGTGCTCCAAATCATGGATCATCCCATGCGTTTATTCCAAATTACTGTTATCAGTGACTTTCCTTAATTACATGGCTGATAAAGTATATAACCAGTGATCAAATATGAATTTTATGGCCCAGTCCTGTTTATCTGTACTTGTTCAGATGTTCCACTCTGTCACTGTTATGAAGTCATAAAATATCACCAGTATTTGAGTCACAGACACATTTATTAAAGTGAAAGGATTCCAACTGCGCTGTTAATCCCGCTATAAGACAGCTATTCCCTTGGGTCTGAGGAGCGAGGTTGTGGATCCACGGGTACATTATCCACAGTCAAAGGCCTAAAAATCACGAGGAAAAGAGAAAAAGCAAATAAGAAAAACAGTTACCTAACAATTGTGGTCAAAGGCTTAATTTCTTTTCCCCTTTAAGATCCTTCTTACACCTTCAGATGTCTACAGGCATGTCTGTAACCAGGCTATGGCTCCCTGGTGAAAATCCATTAACACGCGCATAAATAAAAATAATGAGCCTTTACCTTAATACTCATTACTACCACATGATCTCAACTACATTCCAAATTATTAATCTTTGTTTTGAGGATTTTTTATTCCAAACTGATACATTACTGTGCAAAGGTTTTGAGCCGGTCCTCATTTCAATACATTTGACTTCCAGACTTTGTCTTTTTTAAAGACGTCTTGTTCTCCAGCTTTCCAGATCCTGTTTATTTGTTAAGCTTCTGTACTCTGAAATATGAATCATTAAAGCATAAAAAAACCTAACTTGAGGGTTGAACCAGTGTTGTCTCACATGTACAGATGACTTAGCAAAGAACCAAGTTTGATGCAAAAAACAAAAACACATTATTTGTTCCATTACTTTACTCAAATCTATGAAAAATATCAAAGATAACACAGCGTGAAAGACACTAAACAGTTAGTAGATGGAGGATTTGGATTCTTGATCCAGTGTCATCTGAAAGTGTCTGCTTGGAAACACACTGACAATGCAGTAAAAGCATACTTGGATACAAAAACATGCAGTGGAGAACTATCAGTCATGGATGGGCCTCCCCAGAGCCCTACCTCAGTATTATTGAAGCAGTGTGGAGTCGTCCACACAAACAAGAGCTTTGTCCTTCAAGAAGCTAGGAGAGCTGTTCCTGAAGACTACTTAAAGAGATGACAGAAAGCTGCCTCGGCTGAAGAATAAAGGTGCTCACACCAAATACTGACTATGACCCAGTAAAGAACTGAGGGGTGACACAAAACCTCTGCACAGTACTGCAGGACAGATTCTATGTAGCTCACCATAGTTCAACTCACTTGACATCCTGAATGATCTGCCGGGCAATGACCTGTAGGCCTTCCTTGAGCTCAGCTACCTCTGAACGTAAAGATGCCACGCAGCATAGCACTTGGTGCAGCTGGTTTCTGAGCTCCAGTTGCTGCTCTGGGGAAAGTCCCTGAACCACAGCCTCCACTGCTGCCAGAGCCTGCTGCTGGGCCTCCATCTCTGAAGACAGAAACAGGAGTTATGTCACGGTCTGTGTGGCAGACCGTGGGGATGAGGGGAATGAGGACCCAAGATGCAGGACTTTGTGAAGAAGGCAATGCGTTTATTTACAGTGGTGTAAATAGTTCACAGAATAAACCCCGTGTTTTCACCTTGACTTCCGTGTCGTGTCTTCACCCACAAGTTTGTGCTCCGTGCTCTTCCGCTCCTGTGTGTCCCCGCACCCCGTGCTCGCTGCTCTTGTCTTCCCTGCTCCTTCCTGGAGAAAAATAACAAAGGAGCAACTTGTCAGGACACTCGACTACCGCGGGCATGCACTCACTGGACTTGGTACTAATAACACTAACGTGGAGTCTAACCCAACGATCCTGCACCAGAGGAAGCTCCATCGCTCTGTTAAATAGCTCCCCCGACGAGCCTGATCAGAAGCAGGTGTGTGGGAACTTAGGCGTGACCAGCAGCTGACAGGGCCACACCCATCAGGCCTGCAGGTAGCTGTCCTCCATCCTCACCCGCAGACACACCCACATGTACACACACCAGCATGGAACACAAGAGCGCAGTGCAGCAAACATACATCCAATACAATACTTTTTTTTTTTTTTTCCTGTCCCGTTTGGATCTTTAGCCATCAGAATTGTTGTCTGAAGGCCAAGAAAGATGCCAAGCGGATTTACTTTACCAAGTGGATCATCATGGCCTTGCCATATTGGTCCATTTGATTGACCTTTATTATAATTATGTATTTATTTTATTTTTGTTTTTTAAAGACGGGACAGACATGACTGGGGGATAGGATAGGGAGAAAGAATGAAAGAAAGAGAGGGAGAGAAAGAAAAATAGAGGGGAGAAGAGATGGTGAGAAAGGGGGGAATAAAAAAAAAAGAAAAACAAACAAAACACCTGGATCACCTGTATGGAGATAAAAGACCAGAAGAGAAAATAAACAACAAAGAGCAACATAATAAAGACAACACCATCACAATAAGCTAGCTAACAGTAGATAACAGTAGATACTTTTTTAATTTCACCTGTTGAGAATGAAAAAAGAAAACAAGCAGAAGAAAACGAGAGCAATAGAATAAACAACATCACCATGATATATGGGAATATAACAGTAAATACTAAATATTAAACATTGTGCAGCACGTAAGATCGACAGCGCACAGTGTGCTTTGAGGTAGGAGCCAAAAAGGGTGTTGTTTGTGTGTGTGAGCACCCGTGTGTACACCTGTGAGCATGAACGCGCTTGTTTTTAAAAGGTTCCTTCATGTAATGATCTGCTAGAGGGTGTGGGGGGCCACTGCCCCGTCCTCCAGGGCATGAAGCAGGTATGGAGGAGATCAAGACTCCAGACATCCAGAGGCCCCCAGAACACAAGAGACCAAGGAAGACCAACAGAGGCGCCACTATCCCAGAAAGAGCTGAGGAGAGTCCCAGATGAGGGGTCACTCAGCAGCCGCGGAGCAGAAGCCAGGGGGGTTGCAGTGACGTGCCCGTGAGCTCCGCCGGCAGCCAGCTGTGCCAGAGTGACCGAGCCCCAGGCCGAGAGGCCGAGGGCACCCCACCCCCGAAGTGGCCCGAGCGAGCCCCAGGCTCCAGGCCCCCATAAGCAGCCACCAAGGAGTGAGCCAGTGTGTACCTGGACGCCCATCCCCGGACACAAAGAACCACCAACGCACCGATGTCTGAGGGCGTCTGCCACTGGTAGGGGAAGTGGTGGGGAGACAGGCCTCCATACCTTGGAGGACCTGGGATACAATACAATACTAATACTAATAATAATAATAATAAAGGTCCACACTGTTCACGGACCCCGAGTCCCCGGAACCGGGGACAAGTTACTTGTTTCAATTTAATAAGTACTGTACCCATGTCTCCAACCTGCCTCCAGGTTGCAGTGACAATGATACTTGTGGCCTGGTCTATCTGGAATACCTCCACTGGGAGATTTTAGTCAGCACAAAAGGCATTACAACTTAATATACAGGAACAGTTAACTTATTAATCAGTTTATAACAATGATGTAAATCTTATTTTTAAAATGCCAGTATGAAAAGGAAACGTGCTATGCTTTGTTTTACACTTGAATAAATGGAAAAAAAAGCCAGTCTCAAGTCAGACTCTGGTCAGTATATCCAACAGTGTTTGCCCAAAAACTATTGTAAATGAGTTCTTACAATCTATCCAACATATCAACATATATATATATATATATATATATATATATATATATTATATATATATATATATATATATATATATATATATATATAGTACTGCCTCAGTACTACATGGAAGCTCCTGTCAGGCATCATATCGGCTAAGATGAACAGGCACATGGGTCAATACATGAGTGGGGCACAGAAACGGATTGGCAAGAATACCAGAGGCGCAAAACACCAGCTACTGGTAGACAGAACAGTCAGCTGAGACTGCAAGACCAGACTGACCAACCTGTGCACAGCCTGGATTGATTACAAGAAGGCCTATGACTCAATGCCCCACAGCTGGATACTGCATGCCTAGAACTATATAAGATCAACAGAACCCTAAGAGCCTTCATCAGGAACTCAGTGGGGATGTGGCGTACAACACTAGAGGCCAACTCCAAGCCCATAGCACAAGTCACCATCAAGTGCGGGATCTACCAAGGAGATGCTCTGTCCCCACTGCTGTTCTGCATAGGCCTTAACCCCCTCAGTGAGATCATTAACAAGACTGGCTACGGATACCGACTACGAAACGGAGCGGTTGTCAGCCACCTCCTGTACATGGATGACATCAAGCTGTATGCCAAGAGTGAACGAGACATCGATTCACTGATCCACACTACCAGGCTATACAGCAATGACATTGGAATGTCATTCGGACTGGAGAAGTGTAGTCGGATGGTAACAAAGAGAGGGAAGGTAGTCAGAACTGAGGGAATTGAACTACCAGAAGGCAACATTGCAGACATAGAGGACAGTTACAAGTACCTGGGGATCCCGCAAGCGAATGGGAACCATGAAGAGGCCGCTAGGAAAGCTGCAACCACCAAGTACCTGCAGAGGGTCAGGCAAGTCCTGAGGAGTCAGCTGAACGGTAAGAACAAGATCCGGGCCATCAACACCTACGCCCTGCCCGTGATCAGGTACCCTGCTGGGGTAATAGGCTGGCCAAAGGAGGAGATAGAAGCCACTGACATAAAGACAAGAAAGCTCCTTACCATGCATGGAGGGTTTCACCCCAAGTCCAGCACCCTGAGGATGTACACTAAGCGGAAGGAAGGGGGCCGGGGACTGGTGAGTGTCAGCACCACAGTCCAGGATGAGACAAGAAACATCCACGAATACATCACGAAGATGGCCCCAACTGACAGCGTGCTCAGTGAATATCTCAGGCAGCAGAAACCCAAGAAAGCGGAGGAAGGCGAGGAACCATCATGGAAGGACAGGCCCCTGCACGGTATGTACCACCGGCAGATAGAGGAGGTGGCTGATATCCAGAAATCCTACCAGTGGCTGGACAAAGCTGGACTGAAAGACAGCACAGAGGCACTAATCATGGCAGCACAAGAACAAGCTCTGAGTACAAGATCCATAGAGGCTGGGGTCTATCACACCAGGCAAGACCCCAGGTGCAGGCTGTGTAAAGATGCCCCAGAGACAATCCAGCACATAACAGCAGGGTGCAAGATGCTAGCAGGCAAGGCATACATGGAGCGCCATAACCAAGTGGCCGGCATAGTGTACAGGAACATCTGTGCCGAGTATAACCTGGAAGTCCCAAGGTCAAAATGGGAGATGCCCCCAAGGGTGATGGAGAATGACCGAGCTAAGATCCTGTGGGACTTCCAGATGCAGACGGACAAAATGGTGGTGGCTAACCAACCGGACATAGTGGTGGTAGACAAACAGAAGAAGACGGCCGTAGTGATCGATGTAGCAGTTCCGAATGACAGCAATATCAGGAAGAAGGAACACGAGAAGCTGGAGAAATACCAAGGGCTCAGAGAAGAGCTCGAGAGGATGTGGAGGGTGAAGGTAACGGTGGTCCCCGTCGTAATCGGAGCACTAGGTGCGGTGACTCCCAAGCTAGGCGAGTGGCTCCAGCAGATCCCGGGAACAACATCGGAGATCTCTGTCCAGAAGAGCGCAGTCCTGGGAACAGCTAAGATACTGCGCAGGACCCTCAAGCTCCCAGGCCTCTGGTAGAGGACCCGAGCTTGAAGGATAAAACCGCCCGTAGGGGCGTGCTGGGTGTTTTTTTTTATATATATATATATGGCCAGGGGCTATAATATATAATTTCATATAAAAAATATAAATTATATATTATAGCCCCTTGAGAAAACCTGTTGACTGCAGTCTCCTTACAATCTAAGCAAAGGTCCTACACATAGAGCATCCTGAAAAATGGAGACGTCCCTTTCTGGAACAACACTAGCCTGGCCATCACCGCTATAAGAAAGACGTGATACTAAACATTCAGTGACGTTCATGTTAAATTGAATCCTGGGCAACCATGTAGCTCATGGTTCTCCTGGGCAGCTGAGGTCAGTGCCAGCCTACCCTGGGCATCCAGCGTGTCCCCTAGCAGCGCTCCTCCATTCGCCTGGGCCACTGGCCGTGTCTCCAGCACAACGCTCTGGGACTTCCTCCTGCTGTCCCAGAGCCTGTAAACTGTAAAGGCAACCAAGCACAAGCCGGCCGTGGCCCCGACAGCCAGCCCGACGGTTCTCCCAAGCGGCATGACTTGCGTTCTGTCATGGATGTAATGGAACACATTATTTGTTCCATTACTTTACTCAAATCTATGAAAAATATCAAAGATAACACAGCGTGAAAGACACTAAACAGTTAGTAGATGGAGGATTTGGATTCTTGATCCAGTGTCATCTGAAAGTGTCTGCTTGGAAACACACTGACAATGCAGTAAAAGCATACTTGGATACAAAAACATGCAGTGGAGAACTATCAGTCATGGATGGGCCTCCCCAGAGCCCTACCTCAGTATTATTGAAGCAGTGTGGAGTCGTCCACACAAAGAAGAGCTTTGTCCTTCAAGAAGCTAGGAGAGCTGTTCCTGAAGACTACTTAAAGAGATGACAGAAAGCTGCCTCGGCTGAAGAATAAAGGTGCTCACACCAAATACTGACTATGATCCAGTAAAGAACTGAGGGGTGACACAAAACCTCTGCACAGTACTGCAGGACAGATTCTATGTAGCTCACCATAGTTCAACTCACTTGACATCCTGAATGATATGTTCAATGACCTGTAGGCCTTCCTTGAGCTCAGCTACCTCTAAACGTAGAGATGCCACGCAGCAGCACTCCTCCATCCGCCCGGGCCGCTGGCCGTGTCTCCAGCACAAGGCTCTGGGACCTCCTCCTGCTGATCTGCCTGTAAACGAAGAAGGCAACCAAGCACAAGCCGGCCGTGGCCCCGACAGCCAGCCCGACGGTTCTCCCAAGCGGCATGACTATGCGTTCTGTCTGATAAGAAAGGTAAAAGAAAGAAAGGCCTCCAAGTAAATAATTTGCCCGCTCCAGCTCCTACGACCAAATACAAACAGTGGGGAAGAGGGTTAGCTCAACCCACCACAACTTCCAAGCTAGCAAGGAGTATATATTCATGCTAGCATTTATGGCGCCTAAAACACATTCATGATACACACATACTACACACTTATAACATCTAACAAAAAACAGGCTTAATAATAACAATAATTGAACTAAAATCACAATCAGAAACATCAGGGTGGCTAAATATGAATTATATGTGTGTTTTAACGTGTTGGAAAGAAATGACACCCACCTCTCCCACAGGGGAAATGTAGAAAAGGGGAGAGGCCAAAGGGGTACACTCTATTTATAGGGCTTTGAGTTGACGTCACGCCGCCATGCATTGTGGGAGCGCGGCACCATTTTCGGGGTCTACGAATCAAAACAAACAGACTGTGTTGGAACGACGATTACAGGATGCTTAAAAGCAGCTCAAAAGAGAATGGACTGTACAGAGACTGATTTCGTTCAGAGGCGAAGCGGTGGTACTTGCAGAAAATAGCTGCATTGGAAATGTGGACCCGTATGAAATACGTCTGTGGAGTAGAAACCCTGAAGACCTACCGCTATTGAGTAGCCTGACATATTTTCGTACCTTATATGTGGAATCAGCGCGTACAAGTCGTCATTCAAACAAAGGTAAGTCAGCTCGAGTAAAATGCGTTTGATTTTTCCCGAACATTCAGATTAGTGCAGCATAAATTCATTCATGAGGGGGAAATTACAGTGAGAACATGTGGAGGCTGTTAGAGGGATAACAGTGAGTTCAGTGCATTGATGTGACATTGTCCTGAAGGATTTCGTTATTCTTTATGGTTAAAGAAATTGCAATGATTTATTCATATTTATTATAAATAATTCTAATTATACATCTTGCTTCAATATTTGTATCTTGTTTCACTAAAAATACATCTTTAGTTTTATACATTGATTAATGACCTGCAGATCTCCTTATCATATTAAGTGATTCATTATTGTCACTTTATGCTTTCTCCATCTCTAAAGTGATTACATCCTTGCATTACATACTTTAGGTTCATTTTCTGCAGGCAGGTTTCTGAGAGAGAACAGGCAGATTTAGAATATAACATGCAGCGTTCTATAGATGGATACATAAACAAATGAAAAATTACATGTATGTGCTAACTTTCTAAACACTTTGTTACATTTATGATAAAGTAGATAAAACACATTTATGTCGGCATTGGCTCATAGTTCTTGTCTTTAAATGAACTTTGTCTGTGTGTGTTTCAGGTACTGCACTCTCAAAGACTGAATGAACCAGCATTGCAGCCCTGGGTCACTGTGAGCATCACAGGGAAGGTTGAAGCCGCCCACTGCACCTGTATGGCCGGAGTCTCGGAGACCTGCACCCATGTCGCTGCTCTTCTGTTTAATGTAGATGCAACAGTGCGGATCCGTGGCACAAGGACTGTTACAGATGAACCTGCATACTTTGGTTTTGCCTGGTAATATGACCAAGATGCCATAAGATGGACTTCTCCTCTTCAGCTGCCCAAAAAAGGCTCTTGATCAAAACATAAACAGACCATCCGTATTGAAAGGTAAAAGAAGCCGTCCTCAAAAAAGAAAAATCCCATCTGCTACTGAGGAGGCGTTGTCACTGCTATAATGCCATAATGTTTTATCTAGGGGTCTAGATTTATGCCTGAAGTGCACTGACATGTAAATAATTTGCATTTACTGAATATGTACTGACTGAGTACCACTGTTCTAAAAATTAAATACAGAAACAAACTAATTTTTGCCTCTTTTTTTTTTTTTTTATTAAAACCACTTTATAGAACAGGGGTCGGCAACCCTCGGCACGCGTTAACTGATGGCACGACCAATGCTGGACAGGCCATCGGGCATTTGCTCGGTGGCCCGGTGACTTTTTCTTCCCTTTGTAACGGTATAAACAATGAAAGGTGGTGGTTTGTCCAGATGCTGGTCGGTGTGTAAAAATAACTCAGTTGTGTCGTGGTGGCTATGGCGGCGCTTCCTCAGATTCAGTAAAATTAGCAACTGGTGGAGGCCAGCAGGTGGATGAGAGAATTTTAACAAGGGAGGCAGGAGGAGGAGAGACCCGAGGCGGCCGAGTATCAGGTGAACTGAACTTCAGGTAAGAAGTTATGAAAAGGAACACAGTTTGTCCCGTACTTTAGCTAAAATGAAAAAAAGACACAACGCTGGATTTATTCTGTCGTTACGCTGTCAGCTGCCTCTTCTTCTCTCGTTCTCTCCCCCTCCCTCTCCTGTTGCTACTTCAATCATGAAACGATCAATGATCAGCTGATCGGCTTCTCTCTCGTGTTTGTTTATTTGCGCCAGAAAGAGGAAACCAGCGGATGTCGCGCTAAACAACAGCAGCACGTTTAAGCTTGATCAGCTGTTGTTAGAATTTATTTAATATTACTTTCTAGTATCAGATGATGTTTGCTGGAGCCACAGCTGTAAAGCTGCTGGTCATGATGGTTTGTACATCTGGTGAAAGGGAAGCATGAAGATGAAACCAGGAGATGTCCTTACTGAATCATCAGAGCTGAACAGGTGATGGAGAAACAGGTTTACCTTTTAGGTCACATGGATGAGTTGAAGGGAAGTTATGAACTGTTTCTGAGAGACAAATAACACCAGGATCTGTTTCTAAATAGCTGACAGCTGGTAACTGTGCAGGGGCGGGTTTTGGGACTTTCAGGTGTATGGACCAATGTTTTATTTTCTGATCAAACCAGAAATCTTTAATGAGCACCTAGATTTGTCTCGCATTAACTGGCTGAGTTAATGCCAGTTAATGCGACATCGAAGCAGCTGGAATCTACAGCTGTGCGTGTTCATGGTGTTTGCATTTTCACCTGCTGGACATCACTACCTGACAACTTTAACTGTCTTCAGAACATTGCAGAGGCCTTATTGACAGTATTTGGCTCTACATATCTGTGTGAGCAGATTTTCTCTCACATGAGTGTCCTCAGGTAGCCGTCTGAATGCTGGACACTCGGAGACCTGTGTCTCTGAGTGGGAGACCAGAGATCACATTAACATGTGTGTCTCTGTATGAACAAACATACCATATTGGCCCAGTTTATTTTTCTTATCATTGTTGTGAGGAGACCATAAATAGCATTTGTATTTTCTGTTGTACAGTTCATTTGCTGTTATGGAGTTCTTGTTATGGATAAAAAGTGTCTTTTTTTTTTGTTTCAAAATAGCTGATAACTATTCGCTGATAGCTGCCAACATTTGCAAACAAATATAATTCTATAAAGTGGTTCTATATAATGTGTAACTGTTAATATAGAGCGTTATTAAATTTATTGCTAATGCAATCATATGGCACACTGACTTCTGAGGAAATTTTAAATGGCACTCGCCATCAAAAAGGTTGCCTACCCCTGCTTTAGGCATTATCAGATGAATTCATCCATTTTAACATGGACAGGATGTTAGAATTTCACTTTAGACAATCCAGTTAATTCATGAAAAGCAGTCTAGCTCCTTCCTGTGATGTTTTATTTAAAAAACATTAATGGTCATGACTCAGGTTGCATTCCACTGGGGAGAAAAAAGCAAGGGGCACTCTCTGACAGCGAGTGTCAATAATGTTAATGTGGTTACGTTAGTAATACACCGAGTGCTAATATAACAGCTTTAAGATGCATTTGTAGATATTATTACGTGTTTTACCGTCTTTATGTTGCTAGCTTAAAGTTACGGTGTAAACGTTAGCTTATATTGTAGTAAATCTGTTACTGTTTAAACGATGTTAGGACAGAAATATTAGCTTCTGTCATGACTGATGAAGTTACTAGTTAATAAAGTTTCCAGTAAAGTGATTAATCGCAGCCACAGATTGACAGTAAATATCTCGATTAGCTTCAATGCATCTATAATAAATATGTGCAAGTTTCAGTGCTTCGTTTAAACTGTATGATACTTACACTGCAAATTCCTTGTAGCTTAACAAGATTTATTGTCTTAAATTTAGCCAGATTATCTTGTCCATCTTGTATTGAACATTACAAGCTAGTTTCCAGTCTCATGTGTTAGATGATTAGACTTGTTTCAAGTATATATAACTTTTTTTTTCTTATTTAGTCTGTAAATCTAAAAATGAACCATTTTACATTTATTTCAAGCAAAAATAGCTTTAGATAGAGTGTAACAAAAAAATATCTCAAAATAAGTAACATTCTTCTTTTTCCTTGAAATAAGAAAGTCAATCATTGGAAGGTATATTTATTTCAGGTTTTTAAATCCAAAGATAGGGTTTAAACCATTTGCTGAAATGAGTATAAGAGACCTGTCAGATGTATTTGTTAACATGTAAAATAAGCCACTTTACTCTAACGGCATAATGTATAGCATCTTCAATCCCCCCAAAATCAACAACCTTTGATTGCAAATGCTCCATATTAGCAACCTCTGATACAGGACCTAGTTCTTTCTCATTTACAAATATCGGATGCTCATTTCCTGCTTCACTTTGACAACACTCCAGCAGCTGATTGTGGTTTACAAGAGACTTGCACACATTCTTAAAGTTTAATTTGGCTGACCATTGTTTAAAAAAACTGTGTTTAGACTTGAATCTCATGCACACATGACGTATTACAGGTCCCATGGCAATAATCTGAGAGGGAAGATGCAGCATGTAATGTTGCTTTGGGATTACATTGTTTTCTGGGAACAGTTGCCTGAATTGATTAAGATGATCTTCTATCATTTTTTTTAGTTTGGACACAGTTTGTAAAGACAAAACTGGGGCAAAAAGTATTTTAACAATTTCAATTAAATCCAAAATAAACTGGATAAAGGGATTTTTCTCTACAACACTGTCCAATAAGAATGGCAAAATCTTAATCAATATAAGCATTTGTCCAGAGGATTGTTTTAGTCTGTTGTCACTTGAAGCTAAAGTAGCAGTAAAATTTTTTTAATGAATTTTAGAACAGTTTTTTGAGACATTTTATTAAATTCAGTCAGTTTATATTCCAAAATGTATTTTTCCCCAAAGTCTGTTTTTGTTTCATAATGGGGCTTTTCATAATGGTGTATTTATTTCAGGTCATTTAACAACTGAATTTCTTAGTCAGGCAATCAGGGTCAGTGGGTGGGATCTGAACGCTCATTGGCTGCTGCTTAAAGAGCTGCTTAAAATGAAAGTGTCTCAAAATGTTTCTATTATTACAAAAAAAATTGTAGTGAAATAAATATTTAATAAAATATTATAAAAATACATAATGTAAAATAAAAATTAAATGACACATTTTTAACACTTTGGTGTTCCATAGTCTAGTTCAGGGGTCAGCAACCTTTTACACCCAAAGAGCCATTTGGACCCGGTTTCCACGCAAAAGAAAACACTGGGAGCCGCAAATAATTTTTGACATCTAAAATGAAGATAACACTGTATATATTGTTTTTTATCTTTATGCTTTGTGTGAACAACTAAGGTGTGCTGCTTATGAAATCCATGAAGTGCTACAGAGCAAATTAAATTATATTCATGTAATCAACACATTTTGAACTCTTAAAGAAATATAACAAAAGGAAAGACACCCAGCTGAACTAAAATGATCCATGTAGCAAACAAAAACTGTTGTCAGCCGCCACCCTTATATCGCCTTTGGGCTGTTGGAGCCTTGACCTGACTCTTAAAAAATAATTGGAAAAAAGCACTATGCTGCTGAAAAATGAAAAATAGATATTTGCAAAATTCTGCCTAAATATGTATTTTACCTGGTTAATGCGTGCGGCGGGGCGTGGTTTGCAGCGCCGCTGCAGGGGAGGCAGACGCACCTGAGCGACACCCGCAATCACGCCTCGCTGCCTTTACGTCTGCGCTATCTGTGCTGTTGTGTTGTTGGTGGTGTGTGTCCGGCTGTGAGCTGAAAAGCTACAGCCGGCTGTATGCGTACAGCAACCGTGTGTGAAAAGTGCTCAATAAAGAGATGCTCAAAAGCATGCGCATGGAAACATCGTCGGGTCTGCCGTGATATATTTACAATGGGACTTCTGCTCCTGAACCTCTGCGCACAGAGTCCGCAAATCGGGGCTATACGAAGTCAGTTTACGCAGGACTGTAAGCTGTCATCTGTCAGGCGTGAACGGTCAGTGTTGCCAACTTAGCGACTTTGTCGCTATATTTAGCGAGTTTTCAGACCCCCTAGCGACTTTTTTTCTTAAAAAAGTCGCTAAAAAAAGACGTGAAAGCGCGTATCGCTTTTACTCTCAACAAGCAGCGGGTGCTGTAACACAGTCAGTTCTTCTTTTACGCTTTTACTCTTATGCTGTTTCGTGGATCACAAGGTTTAAAACTACTTATAAACACACACACACAAAGTAACTCCACCAGAGTGCCTATTTCGGATCACTTTTGCCGGTCCAAGCCCGGGTAAAGGAGCAGGGTTGGAACTGTGACATTAAAAAAACAATAATTGCTAAAAGAAATTTAATTTGTAGTTCTAAATAAACTCTAAATGCATTTAGGACGTTTTTTATGTCTCTTCCACGATGTTATTTCTCTCTCCAACAACATAGGTTACAATTATATTAGCATGACCAATTATGCAAATTAGGTGATGACGTCATTTAGCGACTTCTAGCGACTTTTAGGACAACCAATAGCGATTTTCCTTACTGAGGAGTTGGCAACACTGTGAACGGTGTTTGTCTTTAACATAGTTCACGGTGGAGAACAGCTGCTGACATAATGTGGATCCGAAGATCCATAATTGGCCTACCTGGGGTTGAAAGTCTCGATAAATGCATGGCGTTTCGGCGGGTATACCGGCTTCCGCGAGTGTGACTCTTATTTTGAGCAATGAAAAAATAATAGAATATAATTTTATTTTTATATTTCAATATCACAATAATCTTCCAATTTAGAACTACAAGTTTAAAAGAACTAACATAAATAAAATACACTTCAGCTAAATACTTCTAATTTATTTGCCCAAACTACGCGGAGCTGCACTTTAAGGACTAAAGAGCCGCATGCGGCTCCGGAGCCGCAGGTTGCCGACCCCTGGTCTAGTTCATATTAAAAAGTTAGAAAAATGTATCAGCACTAGGTTAGGTTCCTGTATTCCTCTGTACAACCATCAATCCCACATATCACACGAAAGTCTGGACTATGGCTATTAATATGGCTCAAAAGAGACTTTAATGTTAAGGCAACAAAAACAAAACAAATCCCACACCTCAAACACGCCATCTTGTTTGGGAAAAAGACCTGAAAAATGGGCGTTTATCAATTGACTATGTGCACGATAGCATATGCTAGTTCCGGTGCGGAAAATCCTGTGTGGAGCTTTGTTTCCGGTGTCCTATTCGCGCCCTGTTTAATGTCCAAAAGAAGTTAACCAAATGAATGAATTAAGCGTCGATTTACATTTCTATAGATGTCTTGGTCATTTACCCAATATAACTGTAAATGATGTTCATGGACTTGTCGATATTTTGCCCCCACGCCTCAGAGCAAAAGAGAAAAGGGATTCAAATGTTATATTTCTCAGCTGTCCCTCGTTTATTGCGGGTGTTATGATCTAAAAATAACCAGCGATAGGTGAAATCAAGTAGCCAATTTTATTTTTTTGATGCGTGGACATCCAGTACTGCACTTTTTAATTTAGAAGGTAAGTCACAACATACCCTTCATACATACTAATGTATAGAAACTGTTGGATTGTGTGTCCACAGGTGTTTGCGTCACAATAAAATGACGGTAAAAGGCTCCGCCCATCTCCTATCCATGTCTTACCATGCAACGACTCTGTGAATGGACTGGAGAAGTGTAGTCGTAGAGTCCTCCGTCAGGAATAAGATATGTGTGTCGACTTTTTATTCTCCCTTAAAATTATTATGCCATAATGCTGCACAGAGCAGCTCTGCTAACAGGTTATGGGCCCAGAGCAGCAGTAAAGAGATCCTGTAACTGCCAAAGGAAGGGCAGCGTTTCCTGAAACCGCAAGTTACCGGCAAGTGTTAAAAGTTTGGCACGATTGAGTGAGTAAGCGTTTTTGTGCATCATGAGCAGACGCACGGCAGAGTCGGGCAGTCGATATTCCCGTTTGCAGTTTGATGGAGATGAAAGGAAATATGAGATATGGGAAACGAAGTTCCTTGGTCATCTCAGACTACAAGGTTTGAAAGATGTCATCTTAAAGGCTGAGGGTGATGAAGAAGCCGATGGTGAAGATGATGACAAAAATGCAGAAGCATATGCAGAGTTGATACAATTTCTGGATGACAAAAGTTTATCGTTAGTTATGAGAGATGCAGTTGATGACGGACGGAAAGCCCTAAAAATTTTGAGAGGTCATTATGCAGGAGTGGGCAAGCCAAGGATCATAAGTCTGTACACCGAACTTACTTCGCTCACAAATGAAAAGAATGAAAGTGTGACGGACTATATTATCCGAGCAGAAGCAATTATCACAGCGTTAAAAAATGCGGGTGAGTCACTAACTGATGGACTTCTGATCGCAATGATAATGAAAGGTCTACCAGAGACGTTTAAACCCCTGATTGTGCACGTTACACAGAGCGAAGCAAAAATCACATTTTCAGAGTTTAAAGTAAAACTCAGAAGTTATGAAGAAACCGAGAGAATGCGTGCGGCTGTAACTGATGACAACGTAATGAGGACAAAAGTGCAATCAGACCAGGATTCTACTTCATGGCGAGCAGATGACCGAAGATCAAAGAATAATGAGATTGTGTGTTTTAAATGTGGACTAAAGGGACACACTGCAAGAACGTGCCGATCCAGAGTATGGTGCAGTTTTTGCCGGAGTAGTACACACAAAGATGCGACCTGTAGAAGGAAGCTAAGACGGGATGAAGCGAGAGGGGTCATGGAGAAGGACTACGCGTTCAAGACGGGCTCCGAACCCCAGAGGGTCCCGGACGGTGGACAAGAGATGCTGAATAACCAGCTACTGGTGGATACGGGAGCGACGTCACATATCTTTACGAAGATCGAGAGTTTTAAGACTTTTGATGACACATTTCGACCCGAGGCTCATTGTGTAGAGTTGGCTGACGGAAGGCGGAGCAGAGGAGCTGCAAAGCGGCGAGGAGATGCTGAGATAAGTATGATTGACAGTAAAGGACGCAGCCACAAGGTAACATTGAAACAAGCACTCTACATTCCATCGTTCCCACAGGACATTTTGTCAGTAAAAGCAGCTACTAGTAACGGAGCCACTGTGGTTTTCAAACACGGCGACAGTTTTCTTAAACATGTGGATGGAACAAAATTCCCTATATATGAACACGAGAGACTGTTCTTTATAAACACTGTGCAAGAGTTTGAAGAGAAATGTAATGGATGTTTTGATATGCAAACGTGGCATGAAATTCTAGGACACTGTAATTATGAGGATGTTCAAAATCTGCAAAATGTCGTTGATGGAATGGAAATTAAGGGTAAAATCAACAAAAATATGCAATGTGAAGCCTGTATACAAGGGAAGTTTACTCAAACTAGGAACCGAGAACCAGATGAAAAGGCCAGGGCAGCATTAGAGTTGGTACATACGGATTTAGCTGGTCCGATTACGCCAAACTCTAAAGAAGGGTTTAAGTTTGTTTTGTCGTTTGTTGATGATTATTCAGGTGCAACATTTGTATATAATCTGAAACACAAAAGTGATACAACTCAAGCAACTGAAAGATTTATTGCAGATGTGGCGTCATATGGGAAAATCAAGTGCATTCGTTCTGATAATGGAACTGAATTTACAAGCAGACAGTTCAGAGATTTATTAAGTAGACACGGCATTAGGCAGGAAACTTCGGCGCCATATTTGCCTCATCAAAACGGAACAGCAGAGAGGAACTGGCGTACACTTTTTGACATGGCGAGATGCATGTTAGTTGAGAGCGAATTGCCAAAGTCTTTATGGCCATATGCAGTACAAACCGCGGGAGTGATTCGGAACCGATGTTTTAACAAACGCACAGGTCAGACAGCGTATAAGATGTTAACTGGAAAAAGACCTGATCTTTCTAGAATGAAAAAATTCGGATCATTGTGCTATGCTTATAAACAAAATAGGGGAAAGCTGGATTCAAGATGCGACAAAGGTGTTTTCTTGGGATATGACAAAAATAGTCCAGCATATTTGATCTATTTCCCAAAAACCGGGAAGGTTGAAAAGCACAGATTGATAAAAATACTAAATCCCGCGACAATGGATCAACAAACACAGAGTGATCAGATATATGAAGATGAGGTTTATGAATCCAGAAAAGATGGTGAACCCAAACAGACGAAGGATGAGGACATTCCAGATGGTAGTGAAAGCAGTCAAACTGAGTCCGAGGTTAAAACTGAGGATAAAGTAGATGCTGGAGCTACACGTTATCCATCCAGAATCAGAAAGAGACCTGATTATTTGAGCGATTATATCACGGATGTGAAAGAGTGTGAAAATGAACAGATGCAAACTAGTGTTGATTATTGTTACAGATTGTTGTGTGAAATACCCACATCATTTAGCGAAGCTATTGTGTCAAGTGAGTCAAAAGAATGGGAAAAAGCGATGAATGAAGAAATTCAATCCCTTAAGGAGAATGACACATTTACTTTAACCACTTTACCAGAGGGTAAGAAAGCAGTGGGGGGTAAATGGGTTTATGCCGTTAAAAAGAACTCAGACGGATCAGACAGATATAAAGCTCGATTTGTGGCTAAAGGTTTTAGTCAAACAAAAGGAGTTGATTATGAGGAGACTTTTTCACCGACTGCTAACTTATCGAGTGTGAGAGTTTTGATGCAGAAAGTGGTTCAGGATGATATGTTGGTTCACCAGATGGATGTAAAAACCGCCTATCTACACGCACCAATAAATGAAGAAATATATATACAACAACCAGAAGGTTTTGAGACAGAATCAAGTGAGACTAATAAACTGGTGTATAGACTAAAGAAATCACTTTATGGGCTGAAGCAATCGGGTCGTAACTGGAACCAAACCTTACATGACTATTTAAGCAGTTGTGGATTTAGACAAAATATTGCTGATCATTGTGTGTATTCAAAAGAAACTGAAAGTGAAAAAGTAATCATCATAGTGTGTGTCAAGAGATTTATTCTAAAGACACTTCTTCAGCTGAGAGTCTAAGAGGAGAAACACACAGACGCTGCAGCATTTACATGTATACAAGGGCGATCACAGAACGCTCACACCAGAGTGGGGGCCCTGCGATGCGCGCTCTGCTCTTGCACTTGTCTTTATTTATGCACAAGAAAAATGAATACATTTGACGTGAGCATGTGCGTATGTGATTGTGTGTGTGTGTGTGTGTGTGTGTGTTCGAGGTCAGAACTGCTTGTTTGTCTTCTTACTATCGCTGTGAGAAGACTCAGATACAAATATCAGAACATGTTTTATAAAGAACAATCAGTCCTGAACAATCAAAAGAACAACCAGCTCTAAGCAAGGAAATGATCATCATGCAGCATTCTATCACAAGCAAACTTATATCATTAAAAGCTTATACTGACTAATAAATACAATTTTCTATTGACATTCCCTCCTGTTGTCAGTATAACCTTTAAGTGAGATATCAGCATGTAACATCTTGTTGTACATTTTCTGTCACATCATCATTAATCACACAAAGTCTTCACATTCCAACAGGTCGGGATCATCATCATTTGTCACAGCTATGTATGCAGCTACAGTGGAAACGATTATGCGGTTAATCATGAGTTTTAGACATGGCAGGATACATGTTACAAAAACACAAAATAAAAGTAAAAATACTCCAACTCCGATGAGTAGTCTCTTTAGCACCTGTAGCCAGGAGCCAGTGTAAAACCAAGAAAACCAGTCACTTGTATTACTCACATAGTCCTGACTTTGGGCCTGCTGGATCTGTCTCAAGGCGTTCAGGGCATCAGTCATGTTTGATGAGTGTACATTGTCTGGTATGTAAGTGCAGCAGGTGTTGTTGAAAGAGGACGCAAAGTCCCCATTTTTCTGCCAGTATCATGTCCAAAGCTACTTGATGTTGCATCACTGCGATCCGTAATGCATTGATTTCCTGATTCTGCTGTTCGTTGATCTTGCATGAAGCGTTCAAGAAGAGTCCAAAGCGGTAGTCCAGAGTTTCAATCCTTAACATGTTTTTTCCGGTTCCAACCCACGGAAACAGTGAGTGGAGGACCTTCTGTCCAGTGGTCCATAGTTTGAATTCCTCGGGCACATCACTGCCGTACACGGGGTTGTGTGGTTGGATACCTGGAGATGTTGATCTTCCTTTCCGCCGTGTGGTTGGGGTGGTGTTTACAGCGGTTATCCTGAAGGTGTGGTCTGATATGAAGATGGGGGCACAAACTCCGGTCCAGCCTGGGGGGAGTATGAAATAAGCACGTTGCCCACATAGCCAGGCCATTCCTTGCACCCAGTAAGTGCCATTTGAGGGGCCAGTCATGTTCACAGGGGCACCTTCTCCACTTCCAGCGGTCTGCTTACAGTTAGTGGTGTTTCCAAGCGGTCTGTTACCGTTGTACTGCTGGTAGCACATGGAGTGATTCTTCCCTGGGGTTTGGTCCAAGAACACTGGGAAGTGAATGGATGTGTTCCGGTTTGTCACATTGAAGTTGATCCAGAAAAATTGGTCACACGTTCCTTTGTCAAGTCCAGCGTCTTCAATGGTGATTATCTCGTATTGGGGTGGTCCCTGAAAGATACTAAGGAAGTTAAGCGAGTAGATGAGCTTGTCTCGTTGATGGTGATTTTATTATGCTGATAGCCAACGCCCGAAAAGCTGGCGGCACATTTGGCTTGTGTTTTGTTCATGTAGTCTCCATAAAAGGTGGGATGCGTTGAGGTGCTTGGCATGTGGGAGCAGACGTAACACGCAGTGTTGTTAGGCTCTCCCTTGGTTCTGTCATGTACGTAGCGGTACTATGCGTTATTCATCCATTGGGTGAATGTGGTCTTGTGTCATGTCACGGAGGTGTGAATTGTCATGCGTCCATCTTGTCTGCAGGTGGTGTTGTTTGTCTTCTTTATTGTCATCGAAAAGCGCGAGGAGTCCTGCTAGGAGCAGGAGGACAGCTGCTAGGATGGCGAGTGTCTTCATGACACCCAAACACACCTAGATCCTCGGGTGAGTGGACTACTGGCGAGAAGTAGAGGGCGGGATATACCCAATCAGCCCTCTCTTCACCAGGTAGATCACCAGAAGGTAGGGGTGCTGGAGTCTATGAGTCTAGGCTGTCACTCACTTTCTTGCAGTGGCTTTGGTGAATCCAAGATGGTCTTTCTGCTATCTTACAGGCGGTTGGTGTGGTGATGAGCACTTGGTAGGGACCTTCCCAGCTGGGCGAGCTCCAATTCTTTCTATGGAGAACTCGAATCAGGACCCAATCACCTGGCTTCAACCTGCAAGATACTGGAGAAGAACAGTCTTGCGGCAGTTTATTGTTCAAAACAACTTCTCTGTTTGTCAAAATTGTCGGTTTCTAATAAGGACCATTCCTTGGATCACCCCTCCTGATGAGCCATGGCTTAAAACCATGGCTCACTAGAGCGGCTGTTTTGTGTAATGACATATTTTCAATATGTCATCAGTGTCTAGTACTGCTCCGTGTTTTAGCCATTGTTTTCTGTTCTTTAGGTGGTGCTTTTTGTTCGTCCTGCAGTACAGACAGTTGAATGGTGTGATTTTCATGAGTTGTTAACAAGGCTGTGGTTTTTATGGCTGCTGCTGTTTTTTCAGCTTTGTCAGCAAAATTGTTTCCCTTTCTAATTTCAGAGTCATCCTTCTGATGTGCTGAACATCAGAAGCATATTGCTAAATGTCGTATCACATGACGAGTTTTCTCCCATGTAAACAGATGTGTGCCATGATAAAATCTTCCTCCACACACTAGAAACAAGAAACTAATTTCAACCCTCTGTTACGTTTTATTATTATTACTTTATACTTATACTTATACTTATATACTTATTTTATAATCCAGTCATTTTTCAAATCTAGTATCAATCAACTAATTTGCATATCAGCTCATAATGCGCTAAGTTGATAGGTCAACAGAAATGCACGTTCAAAGAGAATTTCCTTCATACAGTAAATTACTTGTGTTGCATCAATCAAACAGAAAGCATTCCACAATTTATTGTATTACCAACTAAATTTATTGTCTGATTACTGCTTGGTCATACCAGACTCTCTCTATCTTTATTTATTCTTCTCTGTTTTCACAAACGTTTCACCTATTGTCAAGCTGAAGAGTTAAATGTCAGCGGTGGATAAGTTCAGCATTTGATAACAAAACTCTGTTAAGTTTTTCCTGCTTTAACACCAATGAGAGATACAGAGGTGCATGTATAGTGTGTGCTATAGTGTAAGCTGTCCTTCATTGCATGTATGTGTGTTAGTACGCTTGCATGCAGGGCCTCTGGGCCTGTCTCACCCAAAAGGGCATTTTCTTAACAGCTGCCTTTCACTCGCGTGTGTTCAGAAAGGCAAATGTGCTTGTAGCAGTTTTGAGATTATTATGCTGTTATATATTACATTATACCTGTAATCAAAATGAGTGAATCATGATACTGCTGTAGGCCACATCATACTTGTGTAATCAGTATGTAGTTTTAGTTTGCATCACACTTCTGAGTTAAAAGAATGTGAAAATCATTAGATTAATTAGATAGGTTGGTATTATCCTATACTGCTGATTTACTGTGAGTGAGTTACACTGTTTCATGACATTTCATACTGCTGAGTTATGAAGAGAATATTGTGTTCAGAGAGTCAGGGCCTTTTTTTTTTTTTTTTTTTTTTTTTCATTGTAGAAAAGTATGTGACTTTATAATTAGAGTTTATTTAAAGATACCTTGTGGCCTTAACTCAGCGACGTAACACGGCGATAGTAATTCGCTTACACCCTCCCTCTGTGTGGCCAGTCACTAAAATGTCATCTACGTAGAGTAGAAACTGTCTCTGCCCTCAAAAGTGAAGCAAAACACTGAGAAAGCGTTTGATAAGTCTATCACTGAGAACCATTGTTCATTTGGAGTGACTTGATTCAGTATAGTGTGGGGATTCGCTACTACTGGTGGCATCATTTCAGTGATTTCATTTATTGCTCGCAGATCATGCACTAGTCGGTATTTTGCAGTATTAGCTTTATTCACCACTTAAACAACATCATTCTTTGTTTGTTTTTATTATTATTATTATTATTATTATTATTTTAAATTCTCCTTTTTCAAAACAGAAAATGAAATTGTAGTTGTTCTTGCCTGAGAAACACAGAATCTCCTTTTTTTTCTTTTTCTTTTTTTTTTTTCCAGACAAGAAACTAAGCTTTAACTTTTCTGCCTTATCACCTAAAGCAAAGCAGACAACCCAGCTCTCGGCTCGCTCTGAACTTATCATCATCAAGGTCGCATGAGAGCTACTTCAGAAGTCACAGTATTCCTCACTCAAGCAACACGTCAAAACAAAAAAACAAAAACAAAATTCAGCACACTACACAGAGAACAACTGAAGATGTTGTTCTTGTTTGTTCTCCTTGAATTTTAGAATAAACTTATTACATCTGCATTAGTAAATCATATGCCTAATCATTATGTGTCACTGTGATCCACGAGTGTGATCACAAATTTAATTAATTTTCAAACAACAAAACAAAACAAACAAAAAACAAAAAAAAAACAAACAAATAAGTTGCTGATGGTATCAACGTTTTATACACACGAGTCAGGATGCAAAAAATGCTGCTGCCAAAGACAAATCAGAAGTGTGAGGGAAAAAAACTGAGCCCACAGACAGCTGCGTGTTTGAGCTTTAATAGCTGTTTCCCTCCCTCTGATGTGTTCTCATGTAGCTTCTGCTGTAAAAAAGTGTAACCTGCTCATCAGCTTAGCAGTGACCACATATTTAATTCAGCTTCTCAATCTTGTAGCTTTAGCTATTATATACAGGGTTTAGCTTATTGGTTGTTAGTATAGGTGTGCTCTATATTTCAGCAATGTCTTATCTAGGATGACAGGTTTTCAAGCAGGTCAAGTGCTTCTATGCACTTAAAGAAATATCTAAACTAATTATTTTCTTCATCTCATATGTTATTGTACTGAAGTTGAGCAAACCTTAAGCTTGATGCAGACTACTTTTAGCAATTATCCACCTCACATCATAACTTACAGAGGTGCCTCTTCATATTAATATTATTTCATTATTAACGCTATTATCTCATTATATAACAGCAATAGTCTATTACAATATTTATTTATATTTTATTTGTATCCACCAAGGGTGGTGATCTGCAGTTTCACCTTTTCCCAAGTTGGAGACATTTACATTTTCACACACTTTCCTTGGCTGAACAATGACACAACCTTAATATATCTTATGCAGTTCTCTAATTTATTTAATATGTGTTTGTGTGAATCATTCTGTTCATTCAGGGCATGGTCTTCATCTCAACTATGTGTCATTGTTAATACCAGTTTACAGGTTGTTATCCTTGCTATCATCAACTTGAATACATTACAGTTAAGTTCTAAATTATTTAGCCTTTTGTTTATTTTACTTTATTCCTCTTGTATCTATATGTATTCAGTCGGGTCTGTTTCCAGCCCTTTTAAACTTCTACTTTGATCTTGAATTTTTCACTTGGTGAGGATTATTATGTTCTTCCTGATCTGAACTATTCTCTTCACCTGGGCTGCTATCCTGTTCTGAGTCACTGCCTTCTTTGTTGTTAATGCTTTTACTCTTTTTTTTTGCCTGTCTGCTCTCCATTCCTCTCCCTTCTTTTGGATTATTCCTGCTCCGGTTTCTTGTTTTTCTAATCATTCCTCGTCAGGTGTTAATTTTGCTTGTTTATTCCCCATTTTTAAAGATTTTGCTGGGCCGTCACTGGCACGCTCGACTTCAGAGTGGTTACTGATACGGCCTTCGACTTGACCCTAAAGGTCAAGCGGTACCAGTGTTACGAGACGAAGCCCAACCGTTCTCCAATGTCACCAGTACGTGAGCCTCAGCAAAGAAAACAAATAAAATAGAAGTAGTTCAGCAGCGTATTGTGCTGTAAAATCAACTTACTTCTAGACACATACACACATAGACATTTGCGCGCTTTTTCAATTTGTTATGAAGTAATTACGGCTACTTCTAAAACCTAAGTCTAATTCAGTTCCTTACGGCGAATCCTAACCTATTTGTATGCGTTTCTATTTTGTTTGTTATTCGGTTCATTACGGCGATTCCTAACCTATTTCATTTGTCGGTTCATTACGGCGATTCCTAACCTATTTTATTTGTCGGTTCATTACGGCGATTCCTAACCTATTTTATTTGTCGGTTCATTACGGCGATTCCTAACCAAATAGTGTTTCTCACCCTCAGACGTCTCACTGGTGGTTCGGATCGCCAGACTGAATCCCACCGCCATGGACCAGACTAAAACACCGGCCTGGACCCGAATTTTAGCGTCCCAGGTCTTTCGGCTCATCTAGAGGGCTGTGCACAGACTTCGGTGCTGGCTTCCCACAGCGTCAGGAATCAGTGCTGGATCCTGGAACAGAGTCACAGATAAGAGTTCTGATGTTTCTGCCCCGGCTTCGAAGGACCAAAATAAATGTCAAGAGATTTATTCTAAAGACACTTCTTCAGCTGAGAGTCTAAGAGGAGAAACACACAGACGCTGCAGCATTTACATGTATACAAGGGCGATCACAGAACGCTCACACCAGAGTGGGGGCCCTGCGATGCGCGCTCTGCTCTTGCACTTGTCTTTATTTATGCACAAGAAAATGATACATTTGACGTGAGCATGTGCGTATGTGATTGTGTGTGTGTGTGTGTGTGTGTGTGTTCGAGGTCAGAACTGCTTGTTTGTCTTCTTACTATCGCTGTGAGAAGACTCAGATACAAATATCAGAACATGTTTTATAAAGAACAATCAGTCCTGAACAATCAAAAGAACAACCAGCTCTAAGCAAGGAAATGATCATCATGCAGCATTCTATCACAAGCAAACTTATATCATTAAAGCTTATACTGACTAATAATACAATTTTCTATTGACAGTGTGGGTGGATGATTTACTCATTGCAGCTAACAATGAAATGTGCTTTCAGGCGTGAAAGAAATGCTCTCTTCTAAATTCCAAATGAAAGATCTGGGGAAACTTAACCATTTTCTAGGAATAGATTTCTTCAAGAAAGAATGTGTCAAATGTCACAGAAATATATATTGAGAACATTTTAAGAGATTTAACATGCAAACTGTAAGCCAAGGTTAACACCCTGTGAACAGAATGGACTCATTCTGATAAATTCGAGACATTACCAGATGTGAGGAGATATCGTGAAGCGGTAGGATGTCTTATTTATCTGAGCTATTGTACGCGACCTGATTTAAGCTATGTTGTCAGCAACTGTCACAACTTCAATGCGCCAACTGTTGATGATTGGACAGCAGTGAACATGTTCTGAGGTATCTAAAGGTAGTCGAGGAAAGAATTGTGTTTAGGAAATGTTCAAGTGGAAAACTAGGTCTACAGCATACAGTGATGGCAGATTGGGCATCCGATGTTTCTGATAGACGCAGTATGACAGGTTATTGTGTAAGCCTAAATGAAATGGTCCTTTGATATCATGGAAAACCAAAAGCAGACAACTACGCACTATCAACTTGTGAGCCGAATACATGGCTTAGCAGCAACATTCAGGAATGTATGTATTTGATTATTTGATTCAAGATCTTGATGAGTTTGAGTATGAATACCTATGATATTGGAGGACAATCAGGGAACAATCGCTTTGTCAAAAATCCAGTGAACAGACAAAGATGTAAACACATTGATGTGAAATATCATTTTATAAGGTCAGCTGTACATGAAAGGAAAGTGCTCATTGATTACTGTCCAACTGAGTCAATGGTAGCAGATATGATGACGAAACCAGTTTCAAAGTCTAAGTTAGACAAATTTTCTGTATTTGTGTTTGGAATGTAAGATGTTTTTTTTCCGGAGGACTGTTTTTCCCACCTGTGTACAAGTGGGGGTGTTGGATTGTGTGTCACAGGTGTTTGCGTCACAATAAAATGACGGTAAAAGGCTCCGCCCATCTCCTATCCATGTCTTACCATGCAACGACTCTGTGAATGGACTGGAGAAGTGTAGTGGTAGAGTCCTCCGTCAGGATAAGATATGTGTGTCGACTTTTTATTCTCCCTTAAAATTATTATGCCATAATGCTGCACAGAGCAGCTCTGCTAACAGAACCCTCACAGCAATCGTTCATTTTTTGTGTGGCTTTTTTCACGGTTTGTTAACATGCTGTGTAGGTGTGTACTTGACGCGCTGATATCGACATAACGGAACATCTGTGACTGTTGTTCACTGTAGTTTGAATGCTGAACATTTGCCTGTTTAAAGAATAAGACCAGTCACTATACAGAAGCATATATATGCTTCTGAATGTGGACGATGTGTCTTATGCTGCAGTGATGCAGTTCTGCTTGTGTTGAGTGATGCAAACAACCGATCGATCTAAACTCTTTAAACGTCATCACGTGGTTACCGGCTACCGGCGAAATAATCGGGACGGTAAGCCAATTTCTGTCTTAGAGCATATGCGCCGCTGTGTGTTTTTGTGGTCTTCTTTTGCGGCTAATTCAGTGAATTTTGATCTGATCGTGGTGAACTTGGTGTGTGGAGTCAGTGATAGCTCTGGGAGCTAACCAGCTATCTTTAACCGGTTACTATCATGAAGTCTGAAGAATTTCTGGTTCGGTTTTGTTTGTTTAGCGGACTTCTGCGCATTTACGTAACTGCTCGTTTAATCGCGGCTTATTTTCGGTGTGTTTGGTGGTTGTAGAAATGGTTTATATGACATTTTAGCTGAGATTATGAGGTTTCTGTGGATACCACACATGTCTGGACTTATATTTCTCAACCCGCGTTATAACCGATTAAACGTGATCTCCTCCTTTTTGCCCCCGGTACCGGAGACGTGGGGCTTAAGTGGTTAAACGTCAAATCTATCATTAGATTTTTTTGTGACACAACAGTGGTGAGTGTTCCCACCTTCTCCTCTTTGGAACTTAACGCAATCTTTCCGTTTTCAAGTTGTGGACATGATTTTAGAGTATATCTTCGCAGTAGCGATTTACCGCAAAGTAAAGCTACTGGAATGTGCAACCCCACTTCCGGCCTCAACCAGGAAGTTAGCATTTTCTCGTGCACATAGTCAATATGCGTACTTGTGCGTACTTGCGTTCTCGTGTACTCGTGATACGTCATCAGTCGGAGACCAAGTACTGTTCCAATTCGAAGTACGCATCAAGCGAGAACGCGAAAAGTCCGGATGTGTTCTCGATCCGCCCGTTTTATCGAGCATGCATCGGTGTAGACTTGGGACAGCTATATATCCCAGAATGCATTTCGTCCAAACTCAACGCGGACTCCGGCACATCGTCCCCCCCCTCCCCTCCCCGCCCGTCGCGGTCTTCTCACTACTCAGGTTAAAGAAACCCAGCAGCTGTCTATAGTATTGAGTGTCCAGTAGAATAGAAATAAAAGCGTTCTAACATCTCACTGCTTGTTTTTTATTAAGGTATGTACACGTATGTACATGTACACTATTTTTATTAATAGAGGTTTCACTACTGAGGTTAAAATGTATATAAGTTACTTAGATCATTCTAAATGTTAATGTTTGGTTTATTTCAGTGTTTTATTTGTTCCTGAGTAAACCGGTTTGGCTGTGATTAAGTTAAGCTTATAACATGTTACTCACAGTTAATTAGGAGGGAGGCAGTAAAACTCCGGACTGTGACATCATCACGTACGCTGGTACAATCACGAGTCCGTGCTCGCGTACTTGAGATTGAGAGACGGCCCACGAGTCCGTGCTCGCGTTTCGGCGAGTACGTACTCACCGAGAACGCGAGTACGTACTCGCGTACTTGGGCATTGATAAGGCCAAAGTTCTTGGCGGGCAGAGTGGTAGAGGTCAATACCAAGTTTGAAGGGGTGGTTTATACCAGTCTGAATTTAACTTGTGTAGTATGTGTAGTCATAATAATTGATGGGTTATTTGTTAAAATGTCTTTTTCTAATGCCAGTTCATATGCATGTTATGTTCACGTTTTACAAGCTTTACACAGACGAAAATGTGTAACACTACCTCCCCCCTGGCTGCCTCAAATGGCTCTGTCCATTATCTAGATGGACGACGCGACAGCTCCCCAAAAATGAAGCCAAAACGTCTCTATCGCCTCCTGGTGTCTGGCTGCAGTATAATAATAATAATTAATAATAATAATAATAATAATAATATAATAATAATAATAATGCACTGGATTTATATAGCGCTTTTCAAGGCACCAAAGCACTTTACAATGCCACTATTCATTCACGCTCCCATTCATACACTGGTAGAGGGCAAGCTACGGTTGTAGCCACAGCTGCCTGGGGCAGACTGACAGAAGCGAGGCTGCCATAAACCCGCCTCCACCATATTAGCGGATGGGACTGGGGTCAGACTAAAATAAATTTATTCTCCTCAGATAATTTTTTCCAAGATTCTTTCTTTTGTTATCAATAGTTCTCATCATGCTGATGATGTCCAAGGGGTCTCCTTTCCCATAAGTTTGATTCTAATTCCTACCGCGGTATGTTAATTGGGGTGAACGTCTCTAGCAGCTTTGACTGACAGCTGCAGTCACGGAGAAACTTGCGTATCTCTGTTCGGGAATAGCAGATAGAGCGTAGGCTTTGAGAGGAGGGCCAGCGTTTACGCTACGAAAACACGACCGAGTGTTTTAACCTGACAGCCTGAGGTGTTCTTCAGTAAACTGGACTACCCGACAGAAGGACCCGAGGCCCGCTGCACTTTTTCGGTAAGTTAAACGTGTTTGTAAGCTACTCCGTAACTACCGTCCTTAGCTAGCTAAAATGAGCATTCGGCTGTCAGGGTTCGTTTAGCTAATCTGTGCAGGTGAATGAATTTACTAAAGAAATCAAGAGAAACGCCCCGGGCTGCTCAGTCACTAATTACCGTTACTGTACTTTTATTACAAGTATTATACTGTAAAAGCAACAGGCTGCACCCTGCTTCAGCTCCTGTGCAGAGCTGAATATTAAACATATGCAAACAACAGCATGTTTTCAGTCTCTTGCCACATCTGTAAAGACAGTAACATTTTTTTAAAAGCTTGTACTTCAGTAACTCCTCATTAATCAGGAACTATGGATTAAAGTACTGTAGTGTACTGTAATACTGAAAAAAAATGTAAGAGAAGAACTTCAGATCCTGAGTGTGTGAGGACAGAAGAATCAGCTTTATTTCAATTTTGAGGGATAAAATTTATATTTGAGTTTGATGGTTCTGTTCTCTTTGTGATTACAGGAGCTGCCCTCAGATTCAGACCTCAGAACCACCCAGTGACAGCAGACAGATCATCCAACATGTTCACATGTTAACTGCAAAATGAACTGATGAAAACAGTACAAAGGTTAAAGTACCACATGTGCTGTAGTGAAAGCTGCAGCTTTATTGATAAAGTTAAAGACAAAAAAACAAAAGGATTAATCACTCATGTAACTGTGTTACTATATATCAGCATTAACAGGACCTCAGTTTGGTGTTTCACAAAGCTGCTGATCTCAGACCTGCACAGCTTCCGATTTAAACACTTGATGTACTCAGCTGCATGAAGAGCATATGAGATTTTCTCTAACACAATTAAATAAAACCTGATGAAGGTCAAAGGTTGTCACTTGTATGTTTAACTACAAACTTGTGATCTGGAGTTGTTTCAGTTTTTTGCAGATAGTGTGTTATTTACCATAAAGTGATTAGAGTTATTCATACCAGAGTAAACAGAGGATCATATATTTTTAAATATATAACTTTCTACAGGACTGAATATAATATCTTTATGTAAAAGCCTGGATCCTCTGGGGGTATCTGAGTATTTATAACATTACACAAACCAAAGGTCTCCATCACAGTGTTCATGAAATGCTGGGTTTATCCATCTCTTGGGGCGGGCCTACAGAGGAGTGCTGAAGATTTCCCTGTGAGGGAGCTGCTGGTGAAGATCATGAGTCCTGCTTGATCAATGCGATGAGCTTCAGTTTTTCTTAAATGAAGCCTCTCTCAGTGGGTCAACAGAACTTCTGGCACAGGACAGCTGTGATGAAAGAAAGGAAGAAGTTTCTCCAAACCTCTGGACCCAGGAAACCCAGCTTGGTCCTGATGGTCTCCCTCACTAGTTTCTCTCCAGGGTGAATGTAGCTGTTGATATAATATGGACTCTATTATTAAATGAAAAGAACAAATTAGACAACACTACTGAAACGTTCTGCTGCTGTTTTTAAAGTTTCCATGTTACCAGGCTGTAGAGGGCTCTGAAGATTTAAATAGTTTTAGATCCATGACACTCACAGTCTTAATGTTAAAATCTCAAAGGACAACATTATATTTTTGATATTAACAGTAACTCTGGGCCTCTGTAGAGTGTGCAGCTGATCTCATCGCTGTCTAAAAATGGATTTAAAAAAACACAAGAAGTGCTGAATCCTTCAATAACACCGACTATTAGAGTAACAGGTGTGTAGCATCGCTATCTAGCTAGCAACAAGCCTCCAACACAGTGCGTATGCTAGCGGCTAATCTAGTTAACGAATTAACAACAGAGTGATTTTAGATCTATAAGATGATAAGCTGTGTTTCTTTTTTTTTTTTATAACAGTGACATGGTTGTATTTACCTTAATTAAACGAGTCGTCAGTCGCGGTAAACAAGCAAAAAACTCGAGCCGCCAAGCTACGTAAAAAGTGTAGAGGGGCGTGTTTGCGGTCACGTCCAGCGGGTGTGTGGGCGGGAGCGTTACACAGTCGCTCCACCTCAAGTCACTACCGCGCAGACTTCTGGCTCCAAATAGTGGCGGACTGAGCAGTCGCATCCGTCTGAACTCCTCACTAAAGTCCCGATGTTTTCATCTTGAAGTTATTTAATCCACTCCTTTGAGTTATATTGACGACGTTTCAGCCCGAACATGAAGAAAAGCAACAACACGAAACCTCCGGCAGTGAAAAACCTCCCTTTCACAACTCAGAGAAACAGCGAGCATGACTACTCAGCCCGGATGGAAACGGCTAATTCCAGCAGCAACAAGAGGGACAGACTGTTAACAACCCCTGATAATACTCCCGAGAAACCACATATGGAGAAAAAAGCAAAAGGTACGGCTAATGATAACGACTCCAACACATCCACTGACACTATACTGAAAGCTATTGAAAGTCTTGGAAAACGTGTTGATGACCGCATGGATGAAGTTAGCAAACAAATTCAACAACATAGCGCCATGCTGGCTTCCATTGCTAAATCGGTGCAGTTTAATTCAGAGGAGCTGCAAGCATGCAAAAAGAAAATAAAACACCTGGAAAAAGAGATTGAATCACTCAAAAAAGATAATGACGACACTAAAGATCGCGTATTGAGCCAGGAAAGATACAAAAGAAGATGGTGTCTCCGTATCAAAGGGAAAAGGGAGAAAATAAATGAAAATATCAGAGGAAATAAATGAAAATATCAGAGGAGAAGTGGTGGAACTTCTAGGAAGGATTGCTCCGGACCTACAGATGAAGATGGAAGAAGCGGTTGATGTTGTCCACAGAGTGGGAAGAGCATCGACAAATCATTATTCTGTTTGTGAGACGTGCCGTGAGAGATGACATCTGGAGGCGAACAAAGGCTTCTCCCGTGTGCAAAGAAGAAGGCATCCACTTTGCTGAAGACCTGACCCCGGAGGACTGGAGATCCAGACAAGCATTGTGGCCAAAAATCGACCAGGCTCGGAAGGAAGGCAAGGCTGCGGGCTTCAGAGGCCTTTGGTTTCATAGAAGGCAAACGCATCAGGAAGAGACTCCAGGTACGGGCTGACATCTGACTGCGAAAGGAATATACAGTGGAACATTTCGGATGATGGGACTTTTACCTCAAGACTTCCTACTCCACCTCCTAAACTTCCTCTTTAAAGCTGTTCATGTGTTCCATGTTCCAAGTGAAAACTAACATTTCTTTTTTTTCCTTTAACACAAGGGGACTTAAAGACTCAATTAAGCGCAAAGCTGTTTTTCT
>NW_020328044.1:0-23347 GCF_001858045.2 Oreochromis niloticus | reverse complement strand
TTTATTGCAGATGTGGCGTCATTGGGAAAATCAAGTGCATTCGTTCTGATAATGGAACTGAATTTACAAGCAGACAGTTCAGAGATTTATTAAGTAGACACGGCATTAGGCAGGAAACTTCGGCGCCATATTTGCCTCATCAAACGGAACAGCAGAGAGGAACTGGCGTACACTTTTTGACATGGCGAGATGCATGTTAGTTGAGAGCGAATTGCCAAAGTCTTTATGGCCATATGCAGTACAAACCGCGGGAGTGATTCGGAACCGATGTTTTAACAACGCACAGGTCAGACAGCGTATAAGATGTTAACTGGAAAAAGACCTGATCTTTCTAGAATGAAAAAATTCGATCATTGTGCTATGCTTATAAACAAAATAGGGAAAGCTGGATTCAAGATGCGACAAAGGTGTTTTCTTGGGATATGACAAAAATAGTCCAGCATATTTGATCTATTTCCCAAAACCGGGAAGGTTGAAAGCACAGATTGATAAAAATACTAAATCCCGCGACAATGGATCAACAAACAAGAGTGATCAGATATATGAAGATGAGGTTTATGAATCCAGAAAAGATGGTGAACCCAAACAGACGAAGGATGAGACATTCCAGATGGTGAAAGCAGTCAAACTGAGTCCGAGGTTAAAACTGAGGATAAAGTAGATGCTGGAGCTACACGTTATCCATCCAGAATCAGAAAGAGACCTGATTATTTGAGCGATTATATCACGGATGTGAAAGAGTGTGAAAATGAACAGATGCAAACTAGTGTTGATTATTGTTACAGATTGTTGTGTGAAATACCCACATCATTTAGCGAAGCTATTGTGTCAAGTGAGTCAAAAGAATGGGAAAAAGCGATGAATGAAGAATTCAATCCCTTAAGGAGAATGACACATTTACTTAACCACTTTACCAGAGGGTAAGAAAGCAGTGGGGGGTAAATGGGTTTATGCCGTTAAAAAGAACTCAGACGGATCAGACAGATATAAAGCTCGATTTGTGGCTAAGGTTTTAGTCAAACAAAAGGAGTTGATTATGAGGAGACTTTTTCACCGACTGCTAACTTATCGAGTGTGAGAGTTTTGATGCAGAAAGTGGTTCAGGATGATATGTTGGTTCACCAGATGGATGTAAAAACCGCCTATCTACACGCACCAATAAATGAAGAAATATATATACAACAAAGAAGGTTTGAGACAGAATCAAGTGAGACTAATAAACTGGTGTATAGACTAAAGAAATCACTTTATGGGCTGAAGCAATCGGGTCGTAACTGGAACCAAACCTTACATGACTATTTAAGCAGTTGTGGATTTAGACAAAATATTGCTGATCATTGTGTGTATTCAAAAGAATGAAAGTGAAAAGTAATCATCATAGTGTGTGTCAAGAGATTTATTCTAAAGACACTTCTTCAGCTGAGAGTCTAAGAGGAGAAACACACAGACGCTGCAGCATTTACATGTATACAAGGGCGATCACAGAACGCTCACACCAGAGTGGGGGCCCTGCGATGCGCGCTCTGCTCTTGCACTTGTCTTTATTTATGCACAAGAAAATGAATACATTTGACGTGAGCATGTGCGTATGTGATTGTGTGTGTGTGTGTGTGTGTGTGTGTTCGAGGTCAGAACTGCTTGTTTGTCTTCTTACTATCGCTGTGAGAAGACTCAGATACAAATATCAGAACATGTTTTATAAAGAACAATCAGTCCTGAACAATCAAAAGAACAACCAGCTCTAAGCAAGGAAATGATCATCATGCAGCATTCTATCACAAGCAAACTTATATCATTAAAAGCTTATACTGACTAATAAATACATTTTCTATTGACATTCCCTCCTGTTGTCAGTATAACCTTTAAGTGAGATATCAGCATGTAACATCTTGTTGTACATTTTCTGTCACATCATCATTAATCACACAAAGTCTTCACATTCCAACAGGTCGGGATCATCATCATTTGTCACAGCTATGTATGCAGCTACAGTGGAAACGATTATGCGGTTAATCATGAGTTTTAGACATGGCAGGATACATGTTACAAAAACAAAATAAAGTAAAAATACTCCAACTCCGATGAGTAGTCTCTTTAGCACCTGTAGCCAGGAGCCAGTGTAAAACCAAGAAAACCAGTCACTTGTATTACTCACATAGTCCTGACTTTGGGCCTGCTGGATCTGTCTCAAGGCGTTCAGGGCATCAGTCATGTTTGATGAGTGTACATTGTCTGGTATGTAAGTGCAGCAGGTGTTGTTGAAAGAGGACGCAAAGTCCCCATTTTTCTGCCAGTATCATGTCCAAAGCTACTTGATGTTGCATCACTGCGATCCGTAATGCATTGATTTCCTGATTCTGCTGTTCGTTGATCTTGCATGAAGCGTTCAAGAAGAGTCCAAAGCGGTAGTCCAGAGTTTCAATCCTTAACATGTTTTTTCCGGTTCCAACCCACGGAAACAGTGAGTGGAGGACCTTCTGTCCAGTGGTCCATAGTTTGAATTCCTCGGGCACATCACTGCCGTACACGGGGTTGTGTGGTTGGATACCTGGAGATGTTGATCTTCCTTTCCGCGTGTGGTTGGGGTGGTGTTTACAGCGGTTATCCTGAAGGTGTGGTCTGATATGAAGATGGGGGCACAAACTCCGGTCCAGCCTGGGGGAGTATGAAATAAGCACGTTGCCCACATAGCCAGGCCATTCCTTGCACCCAGTAAGTGCCATTTGAGGGGCACCCAGTAAGTCCATTTGAGGGGCCAGTATGTTCACAGGGGCCCTTCTCCACTTCCAGCGTCTGCTTACAGTTAGTGGTGTTCCAAGCGGTCTGTTACCGTTGTATGCTGGTAGCACATGGAGTGATTCTTCCTGGGGTTTGGTCCAAGAACACTGGGAAGTGAATGGATGTGTTCCGGTTTGTCACATTGAGTTGATCCGAAATTGTCACACGTTCCTTTGTCAAGTCCAGCGTCTTCAATGGTGATTATTGTATTGGGGTGTCCTGAAAGTACTAAGGAAGTTAAGCGAGTAGATGAGCTTGTCTCGTTGATGGTGATTTTATTATGCTGATAGCCAACGCCCGAAAAGCTGGCGGCACATTTGGCTTGTGTTTTGTTATGTAGTCTCCATAAAGGTGGGATGCGTTGAGGTGCTTGGCATGTGGGAGCAGACGTAACACGCAGTGTTGTTAGGCTCTCCCTTGGTTCTGTCATGTACGTCGGTACTATGCGTTATTCATCCATTGGTGAATGTGGTCTTGTGTCATGTCACGGAGGTGTGAATTGTCATGCGTCATCTTGTCTGCAGGTGGTGTTGTTTGTCTTCTTATTGTCATCGAAAAGCGCGAGGAGTCCTGCTAGGAGCAGGAGGACAGCTGCTAGGATGGCGAGTGTCTTCATGACACCCAAACCACCTAGATCCTCGGGTGAGTGGACTACTGGCGAGAAGTAGAGGGCGGATATACCCAATCAGCCTCTCTTCACCAGGTAGATCACCAGAAGGTAGGGGTGCTGGAGTCTATGAGTCTAGGCTGTCACTCACTTTCTTGCAGTGGCTTTGGTGAATCCAAGATGGTCTTTCTGCTATCTTACAGGCGGTTGGTGTGGTGATGAGCACTTGGTAGGGACCTTCCCAGCTGGGCGAGCTCCATTCTTTCTATGGAGAACTCGAATCAGGACCCAATCACCTGGCTTCAACCTGCAAGATACTGGAGAAGAACAGTCTTGCGGCAGTTTATTGTTCAAAACAACTTCTCTGTTTGTCAAAATTGTCGGTTTCTAATAAGGACCATTCCTTGGATCACCCCTCCTGATGAGCCATGGCTTAAAACCATGGCTCACTAGAGCGGCTGTTTTGTGTAATGACATATTTTCAATATGTCATCAGTGTCTAGTACTGCTCCGTGTTTTAGCCATTGTTTCTGTTCTTTAGGTGGTGCTTTTTGTTCGTCCTGCAGTACAGACAGTTGAATGGTGTGATTTTCATGAGTTGTTAACAAGGCTGTGGTTTTTATGGCTGCTGCTGTTTTTTCAGCTTTGTCAGCAAATTGTTTCCCTTTCTAATTTCAGAGTCATCCTTCTGATGTGCTGAACATCAGAAGCATATGCTAAATGTCGTATCACATGACGAGTTTTCTCCCATGTAAACAGATGTGTGCCATGATAAAATCTTCCTCCACACACTAGAAACAAGAAACTAATTTCAACCCTCTGTTACGTTTTATTATTATTACTTATACTTATACTTATACTTATATACTTATTTTATAATCCAGTCATTTTTCAAATCTAGTATCAATCAACTAATTTGCATATCAGCTCATAATGCGCTAAGTTGATAGGTCAACAGAAATGCACGTTCAAAGAGAATTTCCTTCATACAGTAATTACTTGTGTTGCATCAATCAAACAGAAAGCATTCCACAATTTATTGTATTACCAACTAAATTTATTGTCTGATTACTGCTTGGTCATACCAGACTCTCTCTATCTTTATTTATTCTTCTCTGTTTCACAAACGTTTCACCTATTGTCAAGCTGAAGAGTTAAATGTCAGCGGTGGATAAGTCAGCATTGATAACAAAACTCTGTTAAGTTTTTCCTGCTTTAACACCAATGAGAGATACAGAGGTGCATGTATAGTGTGTGCTATAGTGTAAGCTGTCCTTCATTGCATGTATGTGTGTTAGTACGCTTGCATGCAGGGCCTCTGGCCTGTCTCACCCAAAAGGGCATTTTCTTAACAGCTGCCTTTCACTCGCGTGTGTTCAGAAAGGCAAATGTGCTTGTAGCAGTTTTGAGATTATATGCTGTTATATATTACATTATACCTGTAATCAAAATGAGTGAATCATGATACTGCTGTAGGCCACATCATACTTGTGTAATCAGTATGTAGTTTAGTTTGCATCACACTTCTGAGTTAAAAGAATGTGAAATCATTAGATTAATTAGATAGGTTGGTATTATCCTATACTGCTGATTTACTGTGAGTGAGTTACACTGTTTCATGACATTTCATACTGCTGAGTTATGAAGAGAATATTGTGTTCAGAGAGTCAGGGCCTTTTTTTTTTTTTTTTTTTTTTTTTCATTGTAGAAAAGTATGTGACTTTATAATTAGAGTTTATTTAAGATACCTTGTGGCCTTAACTCAGCGACGTAACACGGCGATAGTAATTCGCTTACACCCTCCCTCTGTGTGGCCAGTCACTAAAATGTCATCTACGTAGAGTAGAAACTGTCTCTGCCCCTCAAAAGTGAAGCAAAACACTGAGAAAGCGTTTGATAAGTCTATCACTGAGAACCATTGTTCATTTGGAGTGACTTGATTCAGTATAGTGTGGGGATTCGCTACTACTGGTGGCATCATTTCAGTGATTTCATTTATTGCTCGCAGATCATGCACTAGTCGGTATTTTGCAGTATTAGCTTTATTCACCACTTAAACAAACATCATTCTTTGTTTGTTTTATTATTATTATTATTATTATTATTATTATTTTAAATTCTCCTTTTTCAAAAACAGAAAATGAAATTGTAGTTGTTCTTGCCTGAGAAACACAGAATCTCCTTTTTTTTCTTTTCTTTTTTTTTTTTCCAGACAAGAAACTAAGCTTTAACTTTTCTGCCTTATCACCTAAAGCAAAGCAGACAACCCAGCTCTCGGCTCGCTCTGAACTTATCATCATCAAGGTCGCATGAGAGCTACTTCAGAAGTCACAGTATTCCTCACTCAAGCAACACGTCAAAACAAAAAAACAAAAACAAAATTCAGCACACTACACAGAGAACAACTGAAGATGTTGTTCTTGTTTGTTCTCCTTGAATTTTAGAATAAACTTATTACATCTGCATTAGTAAATCATATGCCTAATCATTATGTGTCACTGTGATCCACGAGTGTGATCACAAATTTAATTAATTTTCAAAACAACAAAACAAAACAAAACAAAAAACAAAAAAAAAACAAACAAATAAGTTGCTGATGGTATCAACGTTTTATACACACGAGTCAGGATGCAAAAATGCTGCTGCCAAAGACAAATCAGAAGTGTGAGGGAAAAAACTGAGCCCACAGACAGCTGCGTGTTTGAGCTTTAATAGCTGTTTCCCTCCCTCTGATGTGTTCTCATGTAGCTTCTGCTGTAAAAAAGTGTAACCTGCTCATCAGCTTAGCAGTGACCACATATTTAATTCAGCTTCTCAATCTTGTAGCTTTAGCTATTATATACAGGGTTTAGCTTATTGGTTGTTAGTATAGGTGTGCTCTATATTTCAGCAATGTCTTATCTAGGATGACAGGTTTTCAAGCAGGTCAAGTGCTTCTATGCACTTAAAGAAAATATCTAAACTAATTATTTTCTTCATCTCATATGTTATTGTACTGAAGTTGAGCAAACCTTAAGCTTGATGCAGACTACTTTTAGCAATTATCCACCTCACATCATAACTTACAGAGGTGCCTCTTCATATTAATATTATTTCATTATTAACGCTATTATCTCATTATATAACAGCAATAGTCTATTACAATATTTATTTATATTTTATTTGTATCCACCAAGGGTGGTGATCTGCAGTTTCACCTTTTCCCAAGTTGGAGACATTTACATTTTCACACACTTTCCTTGGCTGAACAATGACACAACCTTAATATATCTTATGCAGTTCTCTAATTTATTTAATATGTGTTTGTGTGAATCATTCTGTTCATTCAGGGCATGGTCTTCATCTCAACTATGTGTCATTGTTAATACCAGTTTACAGGTTGTTATCCTTGCTATCATCAACTTGAATACATTACAGTTAAGTTCTAAATTAATTTAGCCTTTTGTTTATTTTACTTTATTCCTCTTGTATCTATATGTATTCAGTCGGGTCTGTTTCCAGCCCTTTTTAAACTTCTACTTTGATCTTGAATTTTTCACTTGGTGAGGGATTATTATGTTCTTCCTGATCTGAACTATTCTCTTCACCTGGGCTGCTATCCTGTTCTGAGTCACTGCCTTCTTTGTTTGTTAATGCTTTTACTCTTTTTTTTTTGCCTGTCTGCCTCTCCATTCCTCTCCCCTTCTTTTGGATTATTCCTGCTCCGGTTTCTTGTTTTTCTAATCATTCCTCGTCAGGTGTTAATTTTGCTTGTTTATTCCCCATTTTTAAAGATTTTGCTGGGCCGTCACTGGCACGCTCGACTTCAGAGTGGTTACTGATACGGCCTTCGACTTGACCCTAAAGGTCAAGCGGTACCAGTGTTACGAGACGAAGCCCAACCGTTCTCCAATGTCACCAGTACGTGAGCCTCAGCAAAGAAAACAAAATAAAATAGAAGTAGTTCAGCAGCGTATTGTGCTGTAAAATCAACTTACTTCTAGACACATACACACATAGACATTTGCGCGCTTTTTCAATTTGTTATGAAGTAATTACGGCTACTTCTAAAACCTAAGTCTAATTCAGTTCCTTACGGCGAATCCTAACCTATTTGTATGCGTTTCTATTTTGTTTGTTATTCGGTTCATTACGGCGATTCCTAACCTATTTCATTTGTCGGTTCATTACGGCGATTCCTAACCTATTTTATTTGTCGGTTCATTACGGCGATTCCTAACCTATTTTATTTGTCGGTTCATTACGGCGATTCCTAACCAAAATAGTGTTTCTCACCCTCAGACGTCTCACTGGTGGTTCGGATCGCCAGACTGAATCCCACCGCCATGGACCAGACTAAAAACACCGGCCTGGACCCGAATTTTAGCGTCCCAGGTCTTTCGGCCTCATCTAAGAGGGCTGTGCACAGACTTCGGTGCTGGCTTCCCACAGCGTCAGGAATCAGTGCTGGATCCTGGAACAGAGTCACAGATAAGAGTTCTGATGTTTCTGCCCCGGCTTCGAAGGACCAAAATAAATGTCAAGAGATTTATTCTAAAGACACTTCTTCAGCTGAGAGTCTAAGAGGAGAAACACACAGACGCTGCAGCATTTACATGTATACAAGGGCGATCACAGAACGCTCACACCAGAGTGGGGGCCCTGCGATGCGCGCTCTGCTCTTGCACTTGTCTTTATTTATGCACAAGAAAAATGAATACATTTGACGTGAGCATGTGCGTATGTGATTGTGTGTGTGTGTGTGTGTGTGTGTGTTCGAGGTCAGAACTGCTTGTTTGTCTTCTTACTATCGCTGTGAGAAGACTCAGATACAAATATCAGAACATGTTTTATAAAGAACAATCAGTCCTGAACAATCAAAAGAACAACCAGCTCTAAGCAAGGAAATGATCATCATGCAGCATTCTATCACAAGCAAACTTATATCATTAAAAGCTTATACTGACTAATAAATACAATTTTCTATTGACAGTGTGGGTGGATGATTTACTCATTGCAGCTAACAATGAAAATGTGCTTTCAGGCGTGAAAGAAATGCTCTCTTCTAAATTCCAAATGAAAGATCTGGGGAAACTTAACCATTTTCTAGGAATAGATTTTCTTCAAGAAAAAGAATGTGTCAAAATGTCACAGAAAATATATATTGAGAACATTTTAAAGAGATTTAACATGCAAAACTGTAAGCCAAGGTTAACACCCTGTGAACAGAAATGGACTCATTCTGATAAATTCGAGACATTACCAGATGTGAGGAGATATCGTGAAGCGGTAGGATGTCTTATTTATCTGAGCTATTGTACGCGACCTGATTTAAGCTATGTTGTCAGCAAACTGTCACAACACTTCAATGCGCCAACTGTTGATGATTGGACAGCAGTGAAACATGTTCTGAGGTATCTAAAAGGTAGTCGAGGAAAAGAATTGTGTTTTAGGAAATGTTCAAGTGGAAAACTAGGTCTACAAGCATACAGTGATGCAGATTGGGCATCCGATGTTTCTGATAGACGCAGTATGACAGGTTATTGTGTAAGCCTAAATGAAAATGGTCCTTTGATATCATGGAAAACCAAAAAGCAGACAACTACAGCACTATCAACTTGTGAAGCCGAATACATGGCATTAGCAGCAACAATTCAGGAATGTATGTATTTGACTTATTTGATTCAAGATCTTGATGAGTTTGAGTATGAAATACCTATGATATTGGAGGACAATCAGGGAACAATCGCTTTGTCAAAAAATCCAGTGAACAGACAAAGATGTAAACACATTGATGTGAAATATCATTTTATAAGGTCAGCTGTACATGAAAGGAAAGTGCTCATTGATTACTGTCCAACTGAGTCAATGGTAGCAGATATGATGACGAAACCAGTTTCAAAGTCTAAGTTAGACAAATTTTCTGTATTTGTGTTTGGAATGTAAGATGTTTTTTTTCCGGAGGACTGTTTTTCCCAACCTGTGTACAAGTGGGGGTGTTGGATTGTGTGTCCACAGGTGTTTGCGTCACAATAAAATGACGGTAAAAGGCTCCGCCCATCTCCTATCCATGTCTTACCATGCAACGACTCTGTGAATGGACTGGAGAAGTGTAGTGGTAGAGTCCTCCGTCAGGAATAAGATATGTGTGTCGACTTTTTATTCTCCCTTAAAATTATTATGCCATAATGCTGCACAGAGCAGCTCTGCTAACAGAAACCCTCACCAGCAATCGTTCATTTTTTGTGTGGCTTTTTTCACGGTTTGTTAACATGCTGTGTAGGTGTGTACTTGACGCGCTGATATCGACATAACGGGAAACATCTGTGACTGTTGTTCACCTGTAGTTTGAATGCTGAACATTTGCCTGTTTAAAGAATAAGACCAGTCACTATACAGAAGCATATATATGCTTCTGAATGTGGACGATGTGTCTTATGCTGCAGTGATGCAGTTCTGCTTGTGTTGAGTGATGCAAACAACCGATCGATCTAAACTCTTTAAACGTCAATCACGTGGTTACCGGCTACCGGCGAAAATAATCGGGACGGTAAGCCAATTTCTGTCTTAGAGCATATGCGCCGCTGTGTGTTTTTGTGGTCTTCTTTTGCGGCTAATTCAGTGAATTTTGATCTGATCGTGGTGAAACTTGGTGTGTGGAGTCAGTGATAGCTCTGGGAGCTAACCAGCCTATCTTTAACCGGTTACTATCATGAAGTCTGAAGAATTTCTGGTTCGGTTTTGTTTGTTTAGCGGACTTCTGCGCATTTACGTAACTGCTCGTTTAATCGCGGCTTATTTTCGGTGTGTTTGGTGGTTGTAGAAATGGTTTATATGACATTTTAGCTGAGATTATGAGGTTTCTGTGGATACCACACATGTCTGGACTTATATTTCTCAACCCGCGTTATAACCGATTAAACGTGATCTCCTCCTTTTTGCCCCCGGTACCGGAGACGTGGGGCTTAAGTGGTTAAACGTCAAAATCTATCATTAGATTTTTTTGTGACACAACAGTGGTGAGTGTTCCCACCTTCTCCTCTTTGGAACTTAACGCAATCTTTCCGTTTTCAAGTTGTGGACATGATTTTAGAGTATATCTTCGCAGTAGCGATTTACCGCAAAGTAAAGCTACTGGAAATGTGCAACCCCACTTCCGGCCTCAAACCAGGAAGTTAGCATTTTCTCGTGCACATAGTCAATATGCGTACTTGTGCGTACTTGCGTTCTCGTGTACTCGTGATACGTCATCAGTCGGAGACCAAGTACTGTTCCAATTCGAAGTACGCATCAAGCCGAGAACGCGAAAAAGTCCCGGATGTGTTCTCGATCCGCCCGTTTTATCGAGCATGCATCGGTGTAGACTTGGGACAGCTATATATCCCAGAATGCATTTCGTCCAAAACTCAACAGCGGACTCCCGGCACATCGTCCCCCCCCCTCCCCTCCCCGCCCGCTCGCGGTCTTCTCACTACTCAGGTTAAAGAAACCCCAGCAGCTGTCTATAGTATTGAGTGTCCAGTAGAATAGAAATAAAAGCGTTCTAACATCTCACCTGCTTGTTTTTATTAAGGTATGTACACGTATGTACATGTACACTATTTTTATTAATAGAGGTTTCACTACTGAGGTTAAAAATGATATATAAGTTACTTAGATCACTTCTAAATGTTAATGTTTGGTTTATTTCAGTGTTTTATTTGTTCCTGAGTAAACCGGTTTGGCTGTGATTAAAGTTAAGCTTCATAACATGTTACTCACAGTTAAATTAGGAGGGGACGGCAGTAAAAACTCCGGACCTGTGACATCATCACGTACGCTGGTACAAATCACGAGTCCGTGCTCGCGTACTTGAGAATTGAGAGACGGCCCACGAGTCCGTGCTCGCGTTCTCGGCGAGTACGTACTCACCGAGAACGCGAGTACGTACTCGCGTACTTGGGCATTGATAAACGGCCAAAGTTCTTGGCGGGCAGAGTGGTAGAGGTCAATACCAAGTTTGAAGGGGTGGTTTATACCAAGTCTGAATTTAACTTGTGTAGTAATGTGTAGTCATAATAATTGATGGGTTATTTGTTAAAATGTCTTTTTCTAATGCCAGTTCAATATGCATGTTATGTTCACGTTTTACAAGCTTTACACAGACGAAAATGTGTAACACTACCTCCCCCCCTGGCTGCCCTCAAATGGCTCTGTCCATTATCTAGATGGACGACGCGACAGCTCCCCAAAAATGAAGCCAAAACGTCTCTATCGCCTCCTGGTGTCTGGCTGCAGTATAATAATAATAATAATAATAATAATAATAATAATAATAATAATAATAATAATGCACTGGATTTATATAGCGCTTTTCAAGGCACCCAAAGCACTTTACAATGCCACTATTCATTCACGCTCCCATTCATACACTGGTAGAGGCAAGCTACGGTTGTAGCCACAGCTGCCCTGGGGCAGACTGACAGAAGCGAGGCTGCCATAAACCCCGCCTCCACCATATTAGCGGATGGGACTGGGGTCAGACTAAAATAAATTTATTCTCCTCAGATAATTTTTTTCCAAAGATTCTTTCTTTTGTTATCAATAGTTCTCATCATGCTGATTGATGTCCAAGGGGTCTCCTTTCCCATAAGTTTGATTCTAATTCCTACCGCGGTGATGTTAAATTGGGGTGAAACGTCATCATAGCAGCTTTGACTGACAGCTGCAGTCACGGAGAAACTTGCGTATCTCTGTTCGGGAATAGCAGATAGAGCGTAGGCTTTGAGAGGAGGGCCAGCGTTTACGCTACGAAAACACGACCGAGTGTTTTAACCTGACAGCCTGAGGTGTTCTTCAGTAAACTGGACTACCCGACAGAAGGACCCGAGGCCCCGCTGCACTTTTTCGGTAAGTTAAACGTGTTTGTAAGCTACTCCGTAACTACCGTCCTTAGCTAGCTAAAATGAGCATTCGGCTGTCAGGGTTCGTTTAGCTAATCTGTGCAGGTGAATGAATTTACTAAAGAAATCAAGAGAAACGCCCCGGGCTGCTCAGTCACTAATTACCGTTACTGTACTTTTATTACAAGTATTATACTGTAAAAGCAACAGGCTGCACCCTGCTTCAGCTCCTGTGCAGAGCTGAATATTAAACATATGCAAACAACAGCATGTTTTCAGTCTCTTGCCACATCTGTAAAGACAGTAACATTTTTTTAAAAGCTTGTACTTCAGTAACTCCTCATTAATCAGGAACTATGGATTAAAGTACTGTAGTGTACTGTAATACTGAAAAAAAATGTAAGAGAAGAACTTCAGATCCTGAGTGTGTGAGGACAGAAGAATCAGCTTTATTTCAATTTTGAGGGATAAAATTTATATTTGAGTTTGATGGTTCTGTTCTCTTTGTGATTACAGGAGCTGCCCTCAGATTCAGACCTCAGAACCACCCAGTGACAGCAGACAGATCATCCAACATGTTCACATGTTAACTGCAAAATGAACTGATGAAAACAGTACAAAGGTTAAAGTACCACATGTGCTGTAGTGAAAGCTGCAGCTTTATTGATAAAGTTAAAGACAAAAAAACAAAAGGATTAATCACTCATGTAACTGTGTTACTATATATCAGCATTAACAGGACCTCAGTTTGGTGTTTCACAAAGCTGCTGATCTCAGACCTGCACAGCTTCCGATTTAAACACTTGATGTACTCAGCTGCATGAAGAGCATATGAGATTTTCTCTAACACAATTAAATAAAACCTGATGAAGGTCAAAGGTTGTCACTTGTATGTTTAACTACAAACTTGTGATCTGGAGTTGTTTCAGTTTTTTGCAGATAGTGTGTTATTTACCATAAAGTGATTAAGAGTTATTCATACCAGAGTAAACAGAGGATCATATATTTTTAAATATATAACTTTCTACAGGACTGAATATAATATCTTTATGTAAAAGCCTGGATCCTCTGGGGGGTATCTGAGTATTTATAACATTACACAAACCAAAGGTCTCCATCACAGTGTTCATGAAATGCTGGGTTTATCCATCTCTTGGGGCGGGCCTACAGAGGAGTGCTGAAGATTTCCCTGTGAGGGAGCTGCTGGTGAAGATCATGAGTCCTGCTTGATCAATGCGATGAGCTTCAGTTTTTCTTAAATGAAGCCTCTCTCAGTGGGTCAACAGAACTTCTGGCACAGGACAGCTGTGATGAAAGAAAGGGAAGAAGTTTCTCCAAACCTCTGGACCCAGGAAACCCAGCTTGGTCCTGATGGTCTCCCTCACTAGTTTCTCTCCAGGGTGAATGTAGCTGTTGATATAATATGGACTCTATTATTAAATGAAAAGAACAAATTAGACAACACTACTGAAACGTTCTGCTGCTGTTTTTAAAGTTTCCATGTTACCAGGCTGTAGAGGGCTCTGAAGATTTAAATAGTTTTAGATCCATGACACTCACAGTCTTAAATGTTAAAATCTCAAAGGACAACATTATATTTTTGATATTAACAGTAACTCTGGGCCTCTGTAGAGTGTGCAGCTGATCTCATCGCTGTCTAAAAATGGATTTAAAAAAACACAAGAAGTGCTGAATCCTTCAATAACACCGACTATTAGAGTAACAGGTGTGTAGCATCGCTATCTAGCTAGCAACAAGCCTCCAACACAGTGCGTATGCTAGCGGCTAATCTAGTTAACGAATTAACAACAGAGTGATTTTAGATCTATAAGATGATAAGCTGTGTTTCTTTTTTTTTTTTTTATAACAGTGACATGGTTGTATTTACCTTAATTAAACGAGTCGTCAGTCGCGGTAAACAAGCAAAAAACTCGAGCCGCCAAGCTACGTAAAAAGTGTAGAGGGGCGTGTTTGCGGTCACGTCCAGCGGGTGTGTGGGCGGGAGCGTTACACAGTCGCTCCACCTCAAGTCACTACCGCGCAGACTTCTGGCTCCAAATAGTGGCGGACTGAGCAGTCGCATCCGTCTGAACTCCTCACTAAAGTCCCGATGTTTTCATCTTGAAGTTATTTAATCCACTCCTTTGAGTTATATTGACGACGTTTCAGCCCGAACATGAAGAAAAGCAACAACACGAAACCTCCGGCAGTGAAAAACCTCCCTTTCACAACTCAGAGAAACAGCGAGCATGACTACTCAGCCCGGATGGAAACGGCTAATTCCAGCAGCAACAAGAGGGACAGACTGTTAACAACCCCTGATAATACTCCCGAGAAACCACATATGGAGAAAAAAGCAAAAGGTACGGCTAATGATAACGACTCCAACACATCCACTGACACTATACTGAAAGCTATTGAAAGTCTTGGAAAACGTGTTGATGACCGCATGGATGAAGTTAGCAAACAAATTCAACAACATAGCGCCATGCTGGCTTCCATTGCTAAATCGGTGCAGTTTAATTCAGAGGAGCTGCAAGCATGCAAAAAGAAAATAAAACACCTGGAAAAAGAGATTGAATCACTCAAAAAAGATAATGACGACACTAAAGATCGCGTATTGAGCCAGGAAAGATACAAAAGAAGATGGTGTCTCCGTATCAAAGGGAAAAGGGAGAAAATAAATGAAAATATCAGAGGAAATAAATGAAAATATCAGAGGAGAAGTGGTGGAACTTCTAGGAAGGATTGCTCCGGACCTACAGATGAAGATGGAAGAAGCGGTTGATGTTGTCCACAGAGTGGGAAGAGCATCGACAAATCATTATTCTGTTTGTGAGACGTGCCGTGAGAGATGACATCTGGAGGCGAACAAAGGCTTCTCCCGTGTGCAAAGAAGAAGGCATCCACTTTGCTGAAGACCTGACCCCGGAGGACTGGAGATCCAGACAAGCATTGTGGCCAAAAATCGACCAGGCTCGGAAGGAAGGCAAGGCTGCGGGCTTCAGAGGCCCTTTTGGTTTCATAGAAGGCAAACGCATCAGGGAAGAGACTCCAGGTACGGGCTGACATCTGACTGCGAAAGGAATATACAGTGGAACATTTCGGATGATGGGACTTTTACCTCAAGACTTTCCTACTCCACCTCCTAAACTTCCTCTTTAAAGCTGTTCATGTGTTCCATGTTCCAAGTGAAAACTAACATTTCTTTTTTTTTCCTTTAACACAAGGGGACTTAAAGACTCAATTAAGCGCAAAGCTGTTTTTCTGTTCTGCAAGGGGCAACAGGCAAATTGTATTTTTATCCAGGAAACTCATTCTGAGGAATCTGATGTGAAATTTTGGTCACAACAATGGGGAGATAAAATTTTTTTTAGTCATGGTACAAACAGGTCGGCTGGGGTTGCTATTTGTTTCAACAGATGTCCTGGTAGGTTTTTGTGCAACTTGGCAGACAAAGATGGACATTGGGTTGCCTGTGTGTTAAATACTGATAATACTCTGATTACGTTGGTTAATGTTTATGGATACAACAATGATCAAGAGAATAAGAACCTGCTGCATCAAATTTCTACAGCTATAAAGGAACTTAATACCAAATTCCCCACTGATTATATAATTGTTGGAGGTGATTTCAATGTGACTCCCGATGAATGGTTGGATAGATGACCTTCAGAATTTTCAAGTGAACATAGAAACCCAATATTTGAAAATTTTGCTAATGATACTAAATTAATAGATGTATGGAGATTGTTAAACAAAGATGTAAAACAATTCACCTGGCACAAACCCAATGGTCAAAGCAGGTCACGTATTGATTATTGGTTGGTATCCAACTCAATTTTACAATATGTTAAGGAAACGGTCATCTCTAACGGTCCCTTAAGTGACCATTGCGCCATTATTCTAAGACTACAAAGCAAAGACCAAAACAACACATTTAAGGATTATTGGAAATTTAACTCTCAGATACTGAGAAATGAGGAGTATTGTAATTCTATTAAAAAATTAATCTTAGATATCCAGAATGATGAAGCCATCAATACACCGATACTCAAATGGGAATATCTTAAATTTAGAATCAGAAAAACCTCAATCGCATTTGGTAGAAAGTTAAACAGACAAAGGAAAGAAGAGGAATCAAATGTGGTTAAAGAACTTATGAATCTTTATGGCAAATTGAATTGGACTGAGGAAGAAAAAGGAAAAATTAACAGCTTACAATCTAAATTGGACGAAATGTACCTTTATAGAGCCAAGGGCGCTTATTTGCGATCCAAAGCCAAGTGGATAGAAGAGGGTGAAAAGAACACTGCCTATTTTTGCAATCTAGAAAAACGTAGACAAGAATTTAATTCAATATGTAACCTAATAATCAACGGAGAGGAATGTACTGACCCTAAACGCATTTCAAGTGAAGTATTTACTTTTTACAGTAACCTTTATAAGTCTTCATACTCAGAACAAAACGTCACCTCCTTCTTTGACAAAATCAGTAATTGGATTCCAGTAATTGATGATAATTTTAGAGAAATTTGTGATGAAGACCTAACAATAGAAGAATTTGATTTTGCTATTAACAGCATGGCATCTGATCGCTCACCGGGACCAGATGGAATAACGACTAATTTCTATAAACACTTTTGGGAAGATCTAAAATTACTATTATTCAGTGCGTTAAATGAATGTATAAATCAAAAGGAGCTTGTGGCAACAATGAAATAAGGAGTTATAAAATTAATTCCAAAACCGGGGAAGGATAAGAAAAAACTAAGTAATCTAAGACCTATAACACTCTTAAATACAGACTACAAAATTTTTTACAAAAGTTTTAGCAACAAGACTAAAAATAGCCATTTCTGAAATAATTAGCCCAACACAATCAGGATTTCTCAAAGGACGGTTGATCCAAAATAATATCCGCTTGGTTTTGGATCTTATCGATTACAATTACCTAATTAAGGATGATGGTTTTATGTTGTTCTTGGACTTCCATAAAGCATTTGATTCTATCGAACACACTTTTATTATTAAGACATTTAAACATTTTGGGTTTGGAGATGCATTTCTGGATATGATCACTATGTTATACACTGATATTAATAGTTGTGTTTCTCTTTCAGAAGGCACATGTCCCAGGTTCAGGGTGGAGAGAGGTATCAGGCAGGGCTGTAGCATCTCACCTCTTTTATTCATTGTAGCCACTGAACTACTTGCTATTACTGTCATAAATTCAAACATCAAAGGATTAGACATAAATAACCACAAATTAATAATAAGTCAACTTGCCGATGATACAACAATCTTTCTAAAAAATAAAGAACAAATTCCATTGGCCTTAGATACAATAAAGATCTTTTCTGATGCTTCTGGACTACGCCTGAACCTGGACAAATGTGAACTCATGAGTATCCACAATTGTTCTCACTCTTCTTTGTACAATATACCTGTCAAAAATGAAGTCAAATATCTTGGAATTTGGCTAACTAAATGCATGGCTGATAGCGAAGAAAAGAATATTCAGAATACAATTGACAAATGCAAAAAAACTCTAAACCATTGGCTACAGAGAGATTTAACTTTGTTCGGCAGGATAATGTTGACCAAGGTTGAATCTTTGTCCAGATTAATCTATCCAGCTTATTCCCTAGCCATCCCACCAAGAATTATAAAAGACATCAATAAGCTGAATTTTAATTTCATATGGAAAAATAAACCTCATTATATCAGTAACAGGGACTTGATAAAAGACTATGAAGAGGGGGGTTTGAAAGCAATCGATTTTGAAATAATGAATGGCATCTTAAAGATTAATTGGCTCCGATCCTTCTTAAAAAATGATAATGACATCTGGTTCTTGATACCATCTCTTATTTTCAACAAAGTTGGGGGGATCCAATTCCTTTTAGTATGTGATTTTGAAATTTCTAAACTGCCCATAAAACTCTCCAAATTTCATCAACAAGTTTTGTTAAATTGGAAATTAATGTTTAAACATAACTTTAGTCCCACAACGTTCCATTGTGGAATAATAGGGTGATATTGAATCGGGGGAAATCTATGTTTGTGGAAGAATGGATGACAAAACAAATTTGGTCTGTGACACATATAATGGATGAAAATGGAGATATACCTGAATTAAACAGGTTTAATGAGAAATATGACACGAGTTGCTCGTTCGAGCTCTACAAAAAGGTTTCACAGAATATCCCAATAGTCCTTGTCAATACGATAAAGAATAATTTTTCAAATATACCGACTTCAAATTTACATAAAATTAAATTAGATGGTCTTGACTTGGTTAATGAAAAATGCAATAATCAGTTTTGAGGAGGTATTTGGTTAACATCTTATATCCAGGTAGGACAAAACATTCACTCATCTTAAAGATTATAACAAATCTGAGATCTCGTTGATCAGAACCAAATATTTAAAATTTCCAATTCCCCCCAAATTTAAAGAAGTCCATTTTAGAACTACAAAAAATATTTACCCCTCCAATGAATTTATGAGAGACAGATTTAAATTTGTGTTAGACAACTGTTATATTTGTAAAACAACTTCGGAAACAACAGAGCACATGTTTTATGGGTGTGTGACAATCCAGAACTTATGGAAATCCCTCCATGTCCTAATATTGTCCCAGTATGGAAATATTGATTTTTGGTCTTTCAAATATTCAAATTGGAGTAATCCTTAAGGACAAAAATAGTGAGTTTTTAGTTAACAAAGTATTACATTCATAAATGCCGATATGCTAAATCCCCCCCTTCATGGTCTGCTCTTAAAAACAAACTCTCCCTGTTCCGTAAATCTCTTAAGCCAATAAATAAGCCCCAAGCAATCAAATTGCATAGATTTTTAGAAGAGTTTGATTTTTCTTAGCCCCTTATTTAAGTTTTGTGTCTTGTTTATGGAACCTCACTTTTAGAGATTTTATGATCCCCCTTGTCTCCTTTATTTTGTTCCTTGTTTTTCTTTTTTTCCTTTTTTATTGTTATTTATTTAATTTTGTATTGGTTATTAATTTTAAAAAAAAATATTATTATTATGTAGACGTGTGTGTATAATTGTGTGTTTGCATATGTATGTATATATGTATGTATGTTTACTTTCAGTCATTGTCGATTTCATTGTGGTGTACCAACTGCACGGTGGCAATGTGTATTCCTCTGATTGGGAGAAAAGCAAAAGGAGGTGCGATTCTGTTCTGGATGATTCAATATGTCACCTGTCTCTTTGAGATTGTCATTGTTCTAAATAAAGTTCCTTTGAAAAAAACCCCCCAAAAAACCCTTCTGGCTCCAAATTGTCGCTACCCAATCCGTACCGCGCATGTGCAGGGGTTTCTTCTTCTTCTCTTCGTTTAATGGCAGTTTACTCCCCAGTGTACGAGGATACTGCCACCTGCTGACCGAGCGAATGAACCCTGTTGCAAATGAATTAGCGTCATTACAAACGTGTGTTAAATTTGATTTAGTGATAGTCGAGTGTGTTTATGCTTGTCTGTGTGGAGAGGATTGATTGGAATAGTGATGATGATGTCCGCTATCACTGTCAATTGTCAGTAAACACTTCATCTGTCTGATGAATCTTCACGTGACATGATACAAAGTCTGTATTACTAACTCTGTAATTAGGCGGCACTCTTCTTATTTTACGGCGCTATTGTTTAATCGGGGAACGCTCTCTGTTGAGGAGAAAAGCATGAATTTGTTTATATACGGATTATCCATTGTTTAAATGTCCCGGTAGTCGAAAAGGAGGCAGAGCTGTTGAGAAATGCTAGGAGCTAACCGTATCATTCAAATATATTGAATGTCGCAATGTTGGTAAAGAGAGGAAGTGACGTAAGATTTGCGCATGCGGGGTACGATCGGGTTTTGCACAATGGGAGGAGGCGGTGTCGCGTCGTCCATCTTTTTTTAAATTTTTTTTATTTAATAAACTTTATTTATCACATTTACACATACAGTCAAGTAAACAGGAATTACATAAAGTATAACAATGTGGTATTATATGTCTGTGAAGGTTCTCAGTCATCCAGGTCATCGTAGTCGAAGGAGTTTGCAAAGAAAGCGTCTGGACTCTTTAAGTTGCTTGAAGACGTTTCACCTCTCATCCGAGAAGCTTCTTCAGTTCTAAGGTCAAATGGCCGAGAGTCCAGATTAAACCCAGTGGGAGTATCCCCCAATGAGGGACAAAGGACCCCCTGGTGATCCTCTAATCACATGCGCCAAGGTGTGAAAGCGGGTGTGGGACCTAATCAGCCAGGGTTTCGGGTGAGCCCATTGTGAAACCTGGCCCACCTTGTCATGTGAATTCCTGAGGTCAGATGGCCCAGGATGTGAGTGGGCGTTAAGGCGTCTGGGGAGGGAACTCAAACTGGATTATAGATGGCAGACAGTTGGTGTCGTAAACCACCGCCTCTGTTCAAAGATGGTCGCTCACAGTGGACATAGATGGCCTCTTTCACTCCTCTTTCAAACCATCTGTCCTCTCTGTCCATATGTGAACACTGGCATCCTCGAAAGAGTGACCTTTATCCTTAAGATGCAGATGGACTGCTGAGTCTTGTCCTGTGGAGGTGGCTTTCTATGTTGTGCCATACGCTTGTGAAGTGGCTGTTTGGTCTCTCCGATGTAGAGGTCTGGGCATTCCTCGCTGCACTGTACAGCATACACCACGTTGTTCAGTCTGTGTGTTGGAGTTTTGTCTTTCGGGTGAACCAGTTTGTGTCTGAGTGTGTTGCTGGGTCTGAGTACACTGGATGTCGTGCTTGGAGAAACTCTCCTGAGTTTCTCTGATACACCGGTTACATAGGGGATGACAACGTTGTTGCGTCTGTCTTTCTTATCCTCCTCGCTGGTGTCTGATCTTCTTTTTGTGCCTCTTTGCTGACTTTATGAACGCCAGTTAGGATAACCGCATGTTTTAAGTGCTTCCTTTACATGTGTGTGTTCCTTCTTTTTCCCTTCAGGCTTGGAGGGAACATGTTCTGCCGGTGGTGTAGGGTCCTAATTACTCCAGTTGTGTTCCAGAGGGTGATGGGAGTCAAGAGGAGTCTGGTCCGTGTGTGTGGGCTTCCGGTACTTCAATGTGAGGTTGCCATTCTCTTCAATGTGCACCGCGCAGTCCAGGAAAGGCAAACAGTTATCCTTTGTGTCTTCCCTGGTGAACTTGATGTTTTTATCCACAGCATTAATGTGCGCAGTGAAGGATTCCACTTCTTGTGTCTTGATTTGACCCAGGTGTCGTCTACATATCTGTACCAGTGGCTGGGTACTCCTCCTTTGAAAGAGCCAAGAGCCTTTCTTTCCACTTCCTCCATGTAAAGGTTGGCTACAATAGGTGACACGGGGAGCCCATGGCACAGCCATGTTTTGTCTGTAGAAGCGTTCGTTGTATTGAAGTATGTTGTGGTAAGGCAGAGGTCTAACAGTGTGCAAATCTGATCGGGTGTGAAGTTGGTCCGTTTCCAAGGAGCTGTCTTTTGTGTCGTTTTGACAGTCTCCATGCTTCCGTGGTGGGTATGCAATGAAGAGAGGACTACGTCAAAGGACACATGGTTCATCTGGATCGGTAAGTTTCTGGACCTTGTCGGTGAGTCGGTGGAGTTCTTGATGTGGTGTGGGGTGTTCCCACGAGAGGTGCAAGGATGTAGCAGGTGTTTGCAATGTTTAAGTGGCTGAGTTATGCTATGATGGGTCGAGTGGGACCCCTTCCTTGTGATTAGGAAGTCCGTAAATGCAGGGTATGGCATCCCTGATAAAGGCGGTGATATTGAGGCGGTCATGATTTGTCCTTTTCAGGTCTTGAAGGGCTTAATTTCTTTTGTGCTGCTGTGGGGTCTCGTTTAAGCTTGTAGGTGTTGTTGTCACTGAGGAGAGTAGTGATCTTTGTGTGGTTGTTGTGTTAGGACCGTGCACTTCCTTATCCGTGGTAGTATAGTGATGTTGTGGTCTTGTCGGAGCACGGCTTCTTTTCTTGTAGTGTGAGGTTAGACGGAGGGACTTTGGCACTGGAGAGGGTGGCTGAGACCTTCATCCTGATTTGCTCTGCTTCTGTCTGTGATAATTTATTAATCCGTATGGCGGTTTCTGTGGCTGTGATGAGGTCCACTATGGGCAACTGTTGCGGAGAAATGGCGAAATTGAGTCCTTTGGCTAAAACCCTCTTTCAGGTTCAGTGAGATTCCGGTCTGAAAAGTTCTTTACCCATTTCTCCGACTGTCTTCAGGTGTGTTTTCTTCTGAGTGTGTGGTTCAGACTGAGGAGTGTGGTTTGAAGCAAGGTGTGAAATTTCCTGGTTTTATAATGGGTATTATGAGGAACAAAGAGAGTGACAGGAACAGTGAAATAAAAGTGAGTACAAAAAATAAAATAAAGGGGAACACAAATAAACAAAAGTTGCAAGAGCCAAAATCAAGTTTTTTCAAACGGTTACAGATGTTAACAGTCTTGAGAGCCTTAGTGTTTTTGATGAGGATTTCCTATATTGTCAAGCTCCATTTTTAATAGAAGAAGTTCAGGCTTCTGCGGAGGATTTGCTTTGTCTAGTGAATTTGCCAAATAAAACCTTTATAAGAAGAAGCATCATTGCTTCCTTGTCTTTAAAATATAAAGCCAAAGATAACATCCTTATAGTATAGTTGAAAATTAGGGAGAACAGAGTCAGTAATAAACTTGTGGAAGTCCTCCCAGAATTTACATTAAATTTCATGACCAAAACAAATGAGAAACTGTTTCAGGTTGCTCTTGACAGAAGGTACAATTACATTTATTTCAGCCACAAATTTGGACAAATATTGTTTGGTGGGTAAAACTATATGTCAACTTAAAGGAATCTCTTTAATTTTGTTCGTTGAAAAACCTTTGTGTAACGTCCAAACTTTTTCCATTCAATATCTGTTACAAATTGGCCCAATAAAATATGGCTGATAGGAACAGAGACCATTGCATCCTGAAAGAGAGATCTTATTCTGGTATTATAGACTTATGAGAGGAAAAGCAAACATGCCAAGACAGGAATGTAGTCATCCGGGGAGTGACCTGTAGTGGAGGACTGAAGGGAGCATCTGAGTAACATGGACAGACCAGAT
>NW_020328043.1:0-22664 GCF_001858045.2 Oreochromis niloticus | reverse complement strand
TTCCCAGCTGGGCGAGCTCCAATTCTTTCTATGGAGAACTCGAATCAGACCCAATCACCGCTTCAACCTGCAAGATACTGGAGAAGAACAGTCTTGCGGCAGTTTATTGTTCAAAACAACTTCTCTGTTTGTCAAAATTGTCGGTTTCTAATAAGGACCATTCCTTGGATCACCCCTCCTGATGAGCCATGGCTTAAAACCATGGCTCACTAGAGCGGCTGTTTTTGTAATGACATATTTTCAATATGTCATCAGTGTCTAGTACTGCTCCGTGTTTTAGCCATTGTTTCTGTTCTTTAGGTGGTGCTTTGTTCGTCCTGCAGTACAGACAGTTGAATGGTGTGATTTTCATGAGTTGTTAACAAGGCTGTGGTTTTTATGGCTGCTGCTGTTTTTTCAGCTTTGTCAGCAAAATTGTTTCCCTTTCTAATTTCAGAGTCATCCTTCTGATGTGCTGAACATCAGAAGCATATTGCTAAATGTCGTATCACATGACGAGTTTTCTCCCATGTAAACAGATGTGTGCCATGATAAAATCTTCCTCCACACACTAGAAACAAGAAACTAATTTCAACCCTCTGTTACGTTTTATTATTATTACTTATACTTATACTTATACTTATATACTTATTTTATAATCCAGTCATTTTTCAAATCTAGTATCAATCAACTAATTTGCATATCAGCTCATAATGCGCTAAGTTGATAGGTCAACAGAAATGCACGTTCAAAGAGAATTTCCTTCATACAGTAAATTACTTGTGTTGCATCAATCAAACAGAAAGCATTCCACAATTTATTGTATTACCAACTAAATTTATTGTCTGATTACTGCTTGGTCATACCAGACTCTCTCTATCTTTATTTATTCTTCTCTGTTTTCACAAACGTTTCACCTATTGTCAAGCTGAAGAGTTAAATGTCAGCGGTGGATAAGTTCAGCATTTGATAACAAAACTCTGTTAAGTTTTTCCTGCTTTAACACCAATGAGAGATACAGAGGTGCATGTATAGTGTGCTATAGTGTAAGCTGTCCTTCATTGCATGTATGTGTGTTAGTACGCTTGCATGCAGGGCCTCTGGGCCTGTCTCACCCAAAAGGGCATTTTCTTAACAGCTGCCTTTCACTCGCGTGTGTTCAGAAAGGCAAATGTGCTTGTAGCAGTTTTGAGATTATTATGCTGTTATATATTACATTATACCTGTAATCAAAATGAGTGAATCATGATACTGCTGTAGGCCACATCATACTTGTGTAATCAGTATGTAGTTTTAGTTTGCATCACACTTCTGAGTTAAAAGAATGTGAAAATCATTAGATTAATTAGATAGGTTGGTATTATCCTATACTGCTGATTTACTGTGAGTGAGTTACACTGTTTCATGACATTTCATACTGCTGAGTTATGAAGAGAATATTGTGTTCAGAGAGTCAGGGCCTTTTTTTTTTTTTTTTTTTTTTTTCATTGTAGAAAAGTATGTGACTTTATAATTAGAGTTTATTTAAAGATACCTTGTGGCCTTAACTCAGCGACGTAACACGGCGATAGTAATTCGCTTACACCCTCCCTCTGTGTGGCCAGTCACTAAAATGTCATCTACGTAGAGTAGAAACTGTCTCTGCCCCTCAAAAGTGAAGCAAAACACTGAGAAAGCGTTTGATAAGTCTATCACTGAGAACCATTGTTCATTTGGAGTGACTTGATTCAGTATAGTGTGGGGATTCGCTACTACTGGTGGCATCATTTCAGTGATTTCATTTATTGCTCGCAGATCATGCACTAGTCGGTATTTTGCAGTATTAGCTTTATTCACCACTTAAACAAACATCATTCTTTGTTTGTTTATTATTATTATTATTATTATTATTATTATTTTAAATTCTCCTTTTTCAAAAACAGAAAATGAAATTGTAGTTGTTCTTGCCTGAGAAACACAGAATCTCCTTTTTTTTCTTTTTCTTTTTTTTTTTCCAGACAAGAAACTAAGCTTTAACTTTTCTGCCTTATCACCTAAAGCAAAGCAGACAACCCAGCTCTCGGCTCGCTCTGAACTTATCATCATCAAGGTCGCATGAGAGCTACTTCAGAAGTCACAGTATTCCTCACTCAAGCAACACGTCAAAACAAAAAAACAAAAACAAAATTCAGCACACTACACAGAGAACAACTGAAGATGTTGTTCTTGTTTGTTCTCCTTGAATTTTAGAATAAACTTATTACATCTGCATTAGTAAATCATATGCCTAATCATTATGTGTCACTGTGATCCACGAGTGTGATCACAAATTTAATTAATTTTCAAAACAACAAAACAAAACAAAACAAAAAACAAAAAAAAAACAAACAAATAAGTTGCTGATGGTATCAACGTTTTATACACACGAGTCAGGATGCAAAAAATGCTGCTGCCAAAGACAAATCAGAAGTGTGAGGGAAAAAAACTGAGCCCACAGACAGCTGCGTGTTTGAGCTTTAATAGCTGTTTCCCTCCCTCTGATGTGTTCTCATGTAGCTTCTGCTGTAAAAAAGTGTAACCTGCTCATCAGCTTAGCAGTGACCACATATTTAATTCAGCTTCTCAATCTTGTAGCTTTAGCTATTATATACAGGGTTTAGCTTATTGGTTGTTAGTATAGGTGTGCTCTATATTTCAGCAATGTCTTATCTAGGATGACAGGTTTTCAAGCAGGTCAAGTGCTTCTATGCACTTAAAGAAAATATCTAAACTAATTATTTTCTTCATCTCATATGTTATTGTACTGAAGTTGAGCAAACCTTAAGCTTGATGCAGACTACTTTTAGCAATTATCCACCTCACATCATAACTTACAGAGGTGCCTCTTCATATTAATATTATTTCATTATTAACGCTATTATCTCATTATATAACAGCAATAGTCTATTACAATATTTATTTATATTTATTTGTATCCACCAAGGGTGGTGATCTGCAGTTTCACCTTTTCCCAAGTTGGAGACATTTACATTTTCACACACTTTCCTTGGCTGAACAATGACACAACCTTAATATATCTTATGCAGTTCTCTAATTTATTTAATATGTGTTTGTGTGAATCATTCTGTTCATTCAGGGCATGGTCTTCATCTCAACTATGTGTCATTGTTAATACCAGTTTACAGGTTGTTATCCTTGCTATCATCAACTTGAATACATTACAGTTAAGTTCTAAATTAATTTAGCCTTTTGTTTATTTTACTTTATTCCTCTTGTATCTATATGTATTCAGTCGGGTCTGTTTCCAGCCCTTTTTAAACTTCTACTTTGATCTTGAATTTTTCACTTGGTGAGGGATTATTATGTTCTTCCTGATCTGAACTATTCTCTTCACCTGGGCTGCTATCCTGTTCTGAGTCACTGCCTTCTTTGTTTGTTAATGCTTTTACTCTTTTTTTTTTGCCTGTCTGCCTCTCCATTCCTCTCCCCTTCTTTTGGATTATTCCTGCTCCGGTTTCTTGTTTTTCTAATCATTCCTCGTCAGGTGTTAATTTTGCTTGTTTATTCCCCATTTTTAAAGATTTTGCTGGGCCGTCACTGGCACGCTCGACTTCAGAGTGGTTACTGATACGGCCTTCGACTTGACCCTAAAGGTCAAGCGGTACCAGTGTTACGAGACGAAGCCCAACCGTTCTCCAATGTCACCAGTACGTGAGCCTCAGCAAAGAAAACAAAATAAAATAGAAGTAGTTCAGCAGCGTATTGTGCTGTAAAATCAACTTACTTCTAGACACATACACACATAGACATTTGCGCGCTTTTTCAATTTGTTATGAAGTAATTACGGCTACTTCTAAAACCTAAGTCTAATTCAGTTCCTTACGGCGAATCCTAACCTATTTGTATGCGTTTCTATTTTGTTTGTTATTCGGTTCATTACGGCGATTCCTAACCTATTTCATTTGTCGGTTCATTACGGCGATTCCTAACCTATTTTATTTGTCGGTTCATTACGGCGATTCCTAACCTATTTTATTTGTCGGTTCATTACGGCGATTCCTAACCAAAATAGTGTTTCTCACCCTCAGACGTCTCACTGGTGGTTCGGATCGCCAGACTGAATCCCACCGCCATGGACCAGACTAAAAACACCGGCCTGGACCCGAATTTTAGCGTCCCAGGTCTTTCGGCCTCATCTAAGAGGGCTGTGCACAGACTTCGGTGCTGGCTTCCCACAGCGTCAGGAATCAGTGCTGGATCCTGGAACAGAGTCACAGATAAGAGTTCTGATGTTTCTGCCCCGGCTTCGAAGGACCAAAATAAATGTCAAGAGATTTATTCTAAAGACACTTCTTCAGCTGAGAGTCTAAGAGGAGAAACACACAGACGCTGCAGCATTTACATGTATACAAGGGCATCACAGAACGCTCACACCGAGTGGGCCCTGCGATGCGCGCTCTGCTCTTGCACTTGTCTTTATTTATGCACAAGAAAATGAATACATTGACGTGAGCATGTGCGTATGTGATTGTGTGTGTGTGTGTGTGTGTGTGTGTTCGAGGTCAGAACTGCTTGTTTGTCTTCTTACTATCGCTGTGAGAAGACTCAGATACAATATCAGAACATGTTTTATAAAGAACAATCAGTCCTGAACAATCAAAAGAACAACCACTCTAAGCAAGGAAATGATCATCATGCAGCATTCTATCACAAGCAAACTTATATCATTAAAAGCTTATACTGACTAATAAATACATTTTCTATTGACAGTGTGGGTGGATGATTTACTCATTGCAGCTAACAATGAAAATGTGCTTTCAGGCGTGAAAGAATGCTCTCTTCTAAATTCCAAATGAAAGATCTGGGGAAACTTAACCATTTTCTAGGAATAGATTTTCTTCAAGAAAAAGAATGTGTCAAAATGTCACAGAAAATATATATTGAGAACATTTTAAAGAGATTTAACATGCAAAACTGTAAGCCAAGGTTAACACCCTGTGAACAGAAATGGACTCATTCTGATAAATTCGAGACATTACCAGATGTGAGGAGATATCGTGAAGCGGTAGGATGTCTTATTTATCTGAGCTATTGTACGCGACCTGATTTAAGCTATGTGTCAGCAAACTGTCACAACACTTCAATGCGCCAACTGTTGATGATTGGACAGCAGTGAAACATGTTCTGAGGTATCTAAAAGGTAGTCGAGGAAAGAATTGTGTTTTAGGAAATGTTCAAGTGGAAAACTAGGTCTACAAGCATACAGTGATGCAGATTGGGCATCCGATGTTTCTGATAGACGCAGTATGACAGGTTATTGTGTAAGCCTAAATGAAAATGGTCCTTTGATATCATGGAAAACCAAAAAGCAGACACTACAGCACTATCAACTTGTGAAGCCGAATACATGCATTAGCAGCAACAATTCAGGAATGTATGTATTTGACTTATTTGATTCAAGATCTTGATGAGTTTGAGTATGAAATACCTATGATATTGGAGGACAATCAGGGAACAATCGCTTGTCAAAAAATCCAGTGAACAGACAAAGATGTAAACACATTGATGTGAAATATCATTTTATAAGGTCAGCTGTACATGAAAGGAAAGTGCTCATTGATTACTGTCCAACTGAGTCAATGGTAGCAGATATGATGACGAAACCAGTTTCAAGTCTAAGTTAGACAAATTTTCTGTATTGTGTTTGGAATGTAAGATGTTTTTTTTCCGGAGGACTGTTTTTTCCCAACCTGTGTACAAGTGGGGTGTTGGATTGTGTTCCACAGGTGTTTGCGTCACAATAAAATGACGGTAAAAGGCTCCGCCCATCTCCTATCCATGTCTTACCATGCAACGACTCTGTGAATGGACTGGAGAAGTGTAGTGGTAGAGTCCTCCGTCAGGAATAAGATATGTGTGTCGACTTTTTATTCTCCCTTAAAATTATTATGCATAATGCTGCACAGAGCAGCTCTGCTAACAGAAACCCTCACCAGCAATCGTTCATTTTTTGTGTGGCTTTTTTCACGGTTTGTTAACATGCTGTGTAGGTGTGTACTTGACGCGCTGATATCGACATAACGGGAAACATCTGTGACTGTTGTTCACCTGTAGTTTGAATGCTGAACATTTGCCTGTTTAAAGAATAAGACCAGTCACTATACAGAAGCATATATATGCTTCTGAATGTGGACGATGTGTCTTATGCTGCAGTGATGCAGTTCTGCTTGTGTTGAGTGATGCAAACAACCGATCGATCTAAACTCTTTAAACGTCAATCACGTGGTTACCGGCTACCGGCGAAAATAATCGGACGGTAAGCCAATTTCTGTCTTAGAGCATATGCGCCGCTGTGGTTTTTGTGGTCTTCTTTTGCGGCTAATTCAGTGAATTTGATCTGATCGTGGTGAAACTTGGTGTGTGGAGTCAGTGATAGCTCTGGGAGCTAACCAGCCTATCTTTAACCGGTTACTATCATGAAGTCTGAAGAATTTCTGGTTCGGTTTTGTTTGTTTAGCGGACTTCTGCGCATTTACGTAACTGCTCGTTTAATCGCGGCTTATTTTCGGTGTGTTTGTGGTTGTAGAAATGGTTTATATGACATTTTAGCTGAGATTATGAGGTTTCTGTGGATACCACACATGTCTGGACTTATATTTCTCAACCCGCGTTATAACCGATTAAACGTGATCTCCTCCTTTTTGCCCCCGGTACCGGAGACGTGGGCTTAAGTGGTTAAACGTCAAAATCTATCATTAGATTTTTGTGACACAACAGTGGTGAGTGTTCCCACCTTCTCCTCTTTGGAACTTAACGCAATCTTTCCGTTTTCAAGTTGTGGACATGATTTAGAGTATATCTTCGCAGTAGCGATTTACCGCAAAGTAAAGCTACTGGAAATGTGCAACCCCACTTCCGGCCTCAAACCAGGAAGTTAGCATTTTTCTCGTGCACATAGTCAATATGCGTACTTGTGCGTACTTGCGTTCTCGTGTACTCGTGATACGTCATCAGTCGGAGACCAAGTACTGTTCCAATTCGAAGTACGCATCAAGCCGAGAACGCGAAAAAGTCCCGGATGTGTTCTCGATCCGCCCGTTTTATCGAGCATGCATCGGTGTAGACTTGGGACAGCTATATATCCCAGAATGCATTTCGTCCAAAACTCAACAGCGGACTCCCGGCACATCGTCCCCCCCCCTCCCTCCCCGCCCGCTCGCGGTCTTCTCACTACTCAGGTTAAAGAAACCCAGCAGCTGTCTATAGTATTGAGTGTCCAGTAGAATAGAAATAAAGCGTTCTAACATCTCACCTGCTTGTTTTATTAAGGTATGTACACGTATGTACATGTACACTATTTTATTAATAGAGGTTTCACTACTGAGGTTAAAAATGATATATAAGTTACTTAGATCACTTCTAAATGTTAATGTTTGGTTTATTTCAGTGTTTTATTTGTTCCTGAGTAAACCGGTTTGGCTGTGATTAAAGTTAAGCTTCATAACATGTTACTCACAGTTAAATTAGGAGGGGACGGCAGTAAAACTCCGGACCTGTGACATCATCACGTACGCTGGTACAAATCACGAGTCCGTGCTCGCGTACTTGAGAATTGAGAGACGGCCCACGAGTCCGTGCTCGCGTTCTCGGCGAGTACGTACTCACCGAGAACGCGAGTACGTACTCGCGTACTTGGGCATTGATAAACGGCCAAAGTTCTTGGCGGGCAGAGTGGTAGAGGTCAATACCAAGTTTGAAGGGGTGGTTTATACCAAGTCTGAATTTAACTTGTGTAGTAATGTGTAGTCATAATAATTGATGGGTTATTTGTTAAAATGTCTTTTTCTAATGCCAGTTCAATATGCATGTTATGTTCACGTTTTACAAGCTTTACACAGACGAAAATGTGTAACACTACCTCCCCCCTGGCTGCCCTCAAATGGCTCTGTCCATTATCTAGATGGACGACGCGACAGCTCCCAAAAATGAAGCCAAAACGTCTCTATCGCCTCCTGGTGTCTGGCTGCAGTATAATAATAATAATAATAATAATAATAATAATAATAATAATAATAATAATAATGCACTGGATTTATATAGCGCTTTTCAAGGCACCCAAAGCACTTTACAATGCCACTATTCATTCACGCTCCCATTCATACACTGGTAGAGGCAAGCTACGGTTGTAGCCACAGCTGCCCTGGGGCAGACTGACAGAAGCGAGGCTGCCATAAACCCCGCCTCCACCATATTAGCGGATGGGACTGGGGTCAGACTAAAATAAATTTATTCTCCTCAGATAATTTTTTTCCAAAGATTCTTTCTTTTGTTATCAATAGTTCTCATCATGCTGATTGATGTCCAAGGGGTCTCCTTTCCCATAAGTTTGATTCTAATTCCTACCGCGGTGATGTTAAATTGGGGTGAAACGTCATCATAGCAGCTTTGACTGACAGCTGCAGTCACGGAGAAACTTGCGTATCTCTGTTCGGGAATAGCAGATAGAGCGTAGGCTTTGAGAGGAGGGCCAGCGTTTACGCTACGAAAACACGACCGAGTGTTTTAACCTGACAGCCTGAGGTGTTCTTCAGTAAACTGGACTACCCGACAGAAGGACCGAGGCCCCGCTGCACTTTTTCGGTAAGTTAAACGTGTTTGTAAGCTACTCCGTAACTACCGTCCTTAGCTAGCTAAAATGAGCATTCGGCTGTCAGGGTTCGTTTAGCTAATCTGTGCAGGTGAATGAATTTACTAAAGAAATCAAGAGAAACGCCCCGGGCTGCTCAGTCACTAATTACCGTTACTGTACTTTTATTACAAGTATTATACTGTAAAAGCAACAGGCTGCACCCTGCTTCAGCTCCTGTGCAGAGCTGAATATTAAACATATGCAAACAACAGCATGTTTTCAGTCTCTTGCCACATCTGTAAAGACAGTAACATTTTTTTAAAAGCTTGTACTTCAGTAACTCCTCATTAATCAGGAACTATGGATTAAAGTACTGTAGTGTACTGTAATACTGAAAAAAAATGTAAGAGAAGAACTTCAGATCCTGAGTGTGTGAGGACAGAAGAATCAGCTTTATTTCAATTTTGAGGGATAAAATTTATATTTGAGTTTGATGGTTCTGTTCTCTTTGTGATTACAGGAGCTGCCCTCAGATTCAGACCTCAGAACCACCCAGTGACAGCAGACAGATCATCCAACATGTTCACATGTTAACTGCAAAATGAACTGATGAAAACAGTACAAAGGTTAAAGTACCACATGTGCTGTAGTGAAAGCTGCAGCTTTATTGATAAAGTTAAAGACAAAAAAACAAAAGGATTAATCACTCATGTAACTGTGTTACTATATATCAGCATTAACAGGACCTCAGTTTGGTGTTCACAAAGCTGCTGATCTCAGACCTGCACAGCTTCCGATTTAAACACTTGATGTACTCAGCTGCATGAAGAGCATATGAGATTTTCTCTAACACAATTAAATAAAACCTGATGAAGGTCAAAGGTTGTCACTTGTATGTTTAACTACAAACTTGTGATCTGGAGTTGTTTCAGTTTTTTGCAGATAGTGTGTTATTTACCATAAAGTGATTAAGAGTTATTCATACCAGAGTAAACAGAGGATCATATATTTTTAAATATATAACTTTCTACAGGACTGAATATAATATCTTTATGTAAAAGCCTGGATCCTCTGGGGGGTATCTGAGTATTTATAACATTACACAAACCAAAGGTCTCCATCACAGTGTTCATGAAATGCTGGGTTTATCCATCTCTTGGGCGGGCCTACAGAGGAGTGCTGAAGATTTCCCTGTGAGGGAGCTGCTGGTGAAGATCATGAGTCCTGCTTGATCAATGCGATGAGCTTCAGTTTTTCTTAAATGAAGCCTCTCTCAGTGGGTCAACAGAACTTCTGGCACAGGACAGCTGTGATGAAAGAAAGGGAAGAAGTTTCTCCAAACCTCTGGACCCAGGAAACCCAGCTTGGTCCTGATGGTCTCCCTCACTAGTTTCTCTCCAGGGTGAATGTAGCTGTTGATATAATATGGACTCTATTATTAAATGAAAAGAACAAATTAGACAACACTACTGAACGTTCTGCTGCTGTTTTAAAGTTTCCATGTTACCAGGCTGTAGAGGGCTCTGAAGATTTAAATAGTTTTAGATCCATGACACTCACAGTCTTAAATGTTAAAATCTCAAAGGACAACATTATATTTTTGATATTAACAGTAACTCTGGGCCTCTGTAGAGTGTGCAGCTGATCTCATCGCTGTCTAAAAATGGATTTAAAAAAACACAAGAAGTGCTGAATCCTTCAATAACACCGACTATTAGAGTAACAGGTGTGTAGCATCGCTATCTAGCTAGCAACAAGCCTCCAACACAGTGCGTATGCTAGCGGCTAATCTAGTTAACGAATTAACAACAGAGTGATTTTAGATCTATAAGATGATAAGCTGTGTTTCTTTTTTTTTTTTTTATAACAGTGACATGGTTGTATTTACCTAATTAAACGAGTCGTCAGTCGCGGTAAACAAGCAAAAACTCGAGCCGCCAAGCTACGTAAAAAGTGTAGAGGGGCGTGTTTGCGGTCACGTCCAGCGGGTGTGTGGGCGGAGCGTTACACAGTCGCTCCACCTCAAGTCACTACCGCGCAGACTTCTGGCTCCAAATAGTGGCGGACTGAGCAGTCGCATCCGTCTGAACTCCTCACTAAAGTCCCGATGTTTTCATCTTGAAGTTATTTAATCCACTCCTTTGAGTTATATTGACGACGTTTCAGCCCGAACATGAAGAAAAGCAACAACACGAAACCTCGGCAGTGAAAAACCTCCCTTTCACAACTCAGAGAAACAGCGAGCATGACTACTCAGCCCGGATGGAAACGGCTAATTCCAGCAGCAACAAGAGGGACAGACTGTTAACAACCCCTGATAATACTCCCGAGAAACCACATATGGAGAAAAAAGCAAAAGGTACGGCTAATGATAACGACTCCAACACATCCACTGACACTATACTGAAGCTATTGAAAGTCTTGGAAAACGTGTTGATGACCGCATGGATGAAGTTAGCAAACAAATTCAACAACATAGCGCCATGCTGGCTTCCATTGCTAAATCGGTGCAGTTTAATTCAGAGGAGCTGCAAGCATGCAAAAAGAAAATAAAACACCTGGAAAAAGAGATTGAATCACTCAAAAAAGATAATGACGACACTAAAGATCGCGTATTGAGCCAGGAAAGATACAAAAGAAGATGGTGTCTCCGTATCAAAGGGAAAAGGGAGAAAATAAATGAAAATATCAGAGGAAATAAATGAAATATCAGAGGAGAAGTGGTGGAACTTCTAGGAAGGATTGCTCCGGACCTACAGATGAAGATGGAAGAAGCGGTTGATGTTGTCCACAGAGTGGGAAGAGCATCGACAATCATTATTCTGTTTGTGAGACGTGCCGTGAGAGATGACATCTGGAGGCGAACAAAGGCTTCTCCCGTGTGCAAAGAAGAAGGCATCCACTTTGCTGAAGACCTGACCCGGAGGACTGGAGATCCAGACAAGCATTGTGGCCAAAAATCGACCAGGCTCGGAAGGAAGGCAAGGCTGCGGGCTTCAGAGGCCCTTTTGGTTTCATAGAAGGCAAACGCATCAGGGAAGAGACTCCAGGTACGGGCTGACATCTGACTGCGAAAGGAATATACAGTGGAACATTTCGGATGATGGGACTTTTACCTCAAGACTTTCCTACTCCACCTCCTAAACTTCCTCTTTAAAGCTGTTCATGTGTTCCATGTTCCAAGTGAAACTAACATTTCTTTTTTTTCCTTTAACACAAGGGGACTTAAGACTCAATTAAGCGCAAAGCTGTTTTTCTGTTCTGCAAGGGGCAACAGGCAAATTGTATTTTTATCCAGGAAACTCATTCTGAGGAATCTGATGTGAAATTTTGGTCACAACAATGGGGAGATAAAATTTTTTTTAGTCATGGTACAAACAGGTCGGCTGGGGTTGCTATTTGTTTCAACAGATGTCCTGGTAGGTTTTTGTGCAACTTGGCAGACAAAGATGGACATTGGGTTGCCTGTGTGTTAAATACTGATAATACTCTGATTACGTTGGTTAATGTTTATGGATACAACAATGATCAAGAGAATAAGAACCTGCTGCATCAAATTTCTACAGCTATAAAGGAACTTAATACCAAATTCCCCACTGATTATATAATTGTTGGAGGTGATTTCAATGTGACTCCCGATGAATGGTTGGATAGATGACCTTCAGAATTTTCAAGTGAACATAGAAACCCAATATTTGAAATTTTGCTAATGATACTAAATTAATAGATGTATGGAGATTGTTAAACAAAGATGTAAAACAATTCACCTGGCACAAACCCAATGGTCAAAGCAGGTCACGTATTGATTATTGGTTGGTATCCAACTCAATTTTACAATATGTTAAGGAAACGGTCATCTCTAACGGTCCCTTAAGTGACCATTGCGCCATTATTCTAAGACTACAAAGCAAAGACCAAAACAACACATTTAAGGATTATTGGAAATTTAACTCTCAGATACTGAGAAATGAGGAGTATTGTAATTCTATTAAAAAATTAATCTTAGATATCCAGAATGATGAAGCCATCAATACACCGATACTCAAATGGGAATATCTTAAATTTAGAATCAGAAAAACCTCAATCGCATTTGGTAGAAAGTTAAACAGACAAAGGAAAGAAGAGGAATCAAATGTGGTTAAAGAACTTATGAATCTTTATGGCAAATTGAATTGGACTGAGGAAGAAAAAGGAAAATTAACAGCTTACAATCTAAATTGGACGAAATGTACCTTTATAGAGCCAAGGGCGCTTATTTGCGATCCAAAGCCAAGTGGATAGAAGAGGGTGAAAAGAACACTGCCTATTTTTGCAATCTAGAAAAACGTAGACAAGAATTTAATTCAATATGTAACCTAATAATCAACGGAGAGGAATGTACTGACCCTAAACGCATTTCAAGTGAAGTATTTACTTTTACAGTAACCTTTATAAGTCTTCATACTCAGAACAAAACGTCACCTCCTTCTTTGACAAAATCAGTAATTGGATTCCAGTAATTGATGATAATTTTAGAGAAATTTGTGATGAAGACCTAACAATAGAAGAATTTGATTTTGCTATTAACAGCATGGCATCTGATCGCTCACCGGGACCAGATGGAATAACGACTAATTTCTATAAACACTTTTGGGAAGATCTAAAATTACTATTATTCAGTGCGTTAAATGAATGTATAAATCAAAAGGAGCTTGTGGCAACAATGAAATAAGGAGTTATAAAATTAATTCCAAAACCGGGGAAGGATAAGAAAAAACTAAGTAATCTAAGACCTATAACACTCTTAAATACAGACTACAAAATTTTTTACAAAAGTTTTAGCAACAAGACTAAAAATAGCCATTTCTGAAATAATTAGCCCAACACAATCAGGATTTCTCAAAGGACGGTTGATCCAAAATAATATCCGCTTGGTTTTGGATCTTATCGATTACAATTACCTAATTAAGGATGATGGTTTTATGTTGTTCTTGGACTTCCATAAAGCATTTGATTCTATCGAACACACTTTTATTATTAAGACATTTAAACATTTTGGGTTTGGAGATGCATTTCTGGATATGATCACTATGTTATACACTGATATTAATAGTTGTGTTTCTCTTTCAGAAGGCACATGTCCCAGGTTCAGGGTGGAGAGAGGTATCAGGCAGGGCTGTAGCATCTCACCTCTTTTATTCATTGTAGCCACTGAACTACTTGCTATTACTGTCATAAATTCAAACATCAAAGGATTAGACATAAATAACCACAAATTAATAATAAGTCAACTTGCCGATGATACAACAATCTTTCTAAAAAATAAAGAACAAATTCCATTGGCCTTAGATACAATAAAGATCTTTTCTGATGCTTCTGGACTACGCCTGAACCTGGACAAATGTGAACTCATGAGTATCCACAATTGTTCTCACTCTTCTTTGTACAATATACCTGTCAAAAATGAAGTCAAATATCTTGGAATTTGGCTAACTAAATGCATGGCTGATAGCGAAGAAAGAATATTCAGAATACAATTGACAAATGCAAAAAAACTCTAAACCATTGGCTACAGAGAGATTTAACTTTGTTCGGCAGGATAATGTTGACCAAGGTTGAATCTTTGTCCAGATTAATCTATCCAGCTTATTCCCTAGCCATCCCACCAAGAATTATAAAAGACATCAATAAGCTGAATTTTAATTTCATATGGAAAATAAACCTCATTATATCAGTAACAGGGACTTGATAAAAGACTATGAAGAGGGGGGTTTGAAAGCAATCGATTTTGAAATAATGAATGGCATCTTAAAGATTAATTGGCTCCGATCCTTCTTAAAAATGATAATGACATCTGGTTCTTGATACCATCTCTTATTTTCAACAAAGTTGGGGGATCCAATTCCTTTTAGTATGTGATTTTGAAATTTCTAAACTGCCCATAAAACTCTCCAAATTTCATCAACAAGTTTGTTAAATTGGAAATTAATGTTTAAACATAACTTTAGTCCCCACAACGTTCCATTGTGGAATAATAGGGTGATATTGAATCGGGGGAAATCTATGTTTGTGGAAGAATGGATGACAAAACAAATTTGGTCTGTGACACATATAATGGATGAAAATGGAGATATACCTGAATTAAACAGGTTTAATGAGAAATATGACACGAGTTGCTCGTTCGAGCTCTACAAAAAGGTTTCACAGAATATCCCAATAGTCCTTGTCAATACGATAAAGAATAATTTTTCAAATATACCGACTTCAAATTTACATAAAATTAAATTAGATGGTCTTGACTTGGTTAATGAAAAATGCAATAATCAGTTTTTGAGGAGGTATTTGGTTAACATCTTATATCCAGGTAGGACAAAACATTCACTCATCTTTAAAGATTATAACAAATCTGAGATCTCGTTGATCAGAACCAAATATTTAAAATTTCCAATTCCCCCCAAATTTAAAGAAGTCCATTTTAGAACTACAAAAAATATTTACCCCTCCAATGAATTTATGAGAGACAGATTTAAATTTGTGTTAGACAACTGTTATATTTGTAAAACAACTTCGGAAACAACAGAGCACATGTTTTATGGGTGTGTGACAATCCAGAACTTATGGAAATCCCTCCATGTCCTAATATTGTCCCAGTATGGAAATATTGATTTTTGGTCTTTTCAAAATATTCAAATTGGAGTAATCCTTAAGGACAAAAATAGTGAGTTTTTAGTTAACAAAGTATTACATTCATAAATGCCGATATGCTAAATCCCCCCCTTCATGGTCTGCTCTTAAAAACAAACTCTCCCTGTTCCGTAAATCTCTTAAGCCAATAAATAAGCCCCAAGCAATCAAATTGCATAGATTTTTAGAAGAGTTTGATTTTTCTTAGCCCCTTATTTAAGTTTTGTGTCTTGTTTATGGAACCTCACTTTTAGAGATTTTATGATCCCCCTTGTCTCCTTTATTTTGTTCCTTGTTTTTCTTTTTTTTCCTTTTTTTATTGTTATTTATTTAATTTTTGTATTGGTTATTAATTTTAAAAAAAAAATATTATTATTATGTAGACGTGTGTGTATAATTGTGTGTTTGCATATGTATGTATATATGTATGTATGTTTACTTTCAGTCATTGTCGATTTCATTGTGGTGTACCAACTGCACGGTGGCAATGTGTATTCCTCTGATTGGGAGAAAAGCAAAAGGAGGTGCGATTCTGTTCTGGATGATTCAATATGTCACCTGTCTCTTTGAGATTGTCATTGTTCTAAATAAAGTTCCTTTGAAAAAAAACCCCCCAAAAAAACCCTTCTGGCTCCAAATTGTCGCTACCCAATCCGTACCGCGCATGTGCAGGGGTTTTCTTCTTCTTCTCTTCGTTTAATGGCAGTTTACTCCCCAGTGTACGAGGATACTGCCACCTGCTGACCGAGCGAATGAACCCTGTTGCAAATGAATTAGCGTCATTACAAACGTGTGTTAAATTTGATTTAGTGATAGTCGAGTGTGTTTATGCTTGTCTGTGTGGAGAGGATTGATTGGAATAGTGATGATGATGTCCGCTATCACTGTCAATTGTCAGTAAACACTTCATCTGTCTGATGAATCTTCACGTGACATGATACAAAGTCTGTATTACTAACTCTGTAATTAGGCGGCACTCTTCTTATTTTACGGCGCTATTGTTTAATCGGGGAACGCTCTCTGTTGAGGAGAAAAGCATGAATTTGTTTATATACGGATTATCCATTGTTTAAATGTCCCGGTAGTCGAAAAGGAGGCAGAGCTGTTGAGAAATGCTAGGAGCTAACCGTATCATTCAAATATATTGAATGTCGCAATGTTGGTAAAGAGAGGAAGTGACGTAAGATTTGCGCATGCGGGGTACCGATCGGGTTTTGCACAATGGGAGGAGGCGGTGTCGCGTCGTCCATCTTTTTTTTAAATTTTTTTTATTTAATAAACTTTATTTATCACATTTTACACATACAGTCAAGTAAAACAGGAATTACATAAAGTATAACAATGTGGTATTATATGTCTGTGAAGGTTCTCAGTCATCCAGGTCATCGTAGTCGAAGGAGTTTGCAAAGAAAAGCGTCTGGACTTCTTTAAGTTGCTTGAAGACGTTTCACCTCTCATCCGAGAAGCTTCTTCAGTTCTAAGGTCAAATGGCCGAGAGTCCCAGATTTAAACCCAGTGGAGTATCCCCCAATGAGGGACAAAGGACCCCCTGGTGATCCTCTAATCACATGCGCCAAGGTGTGAAAGCGGGTGTGGGACCTAATCAGCCAGGGTTTCGGGTGAGCCCATTGTGAACCTGGCCCCACCTTGTCATGTGAATTCCTGAGGTCAGATGGCCCAGGATGTGAGTGGGCGTTAAGGCGTCTGGGGAGGGAACTCAAACTGGATTATAGATGGCAGACAGTTGGTGTCGTAAACCACCGCCTCTGTTCAAAGATGGTCGCTCACAGTGGACATAGATGGCCTCTTTCACTCCTCTTTCAAACCATCTGTCCTCTCTGTCCAATATGTGAACACTGGCATCCTCGAAAGAGTGACCTTTATCCTTAAGATGCAGATGGACTGCTGAGTCTTGTCCTGTGGAGGTGGCTCTTCTATGTTGTGCCATACGCTTGTGAAGTGGCTGTTTGGTCTCTCCGATGTAGAGGTCTGGGCATTCCTCGCTGCACTGTACAGCATACACCACGTTGTTCAGTCTGTGTGTTGGAGTTTTGTCTTTCGGGTGAACCAGTTTGTGTCTGAGTGTGTTGCTGGGTCTGAAGTACACTGGGATGTCGTGCTTGGAGAAAACTCTCCTGAGTTTCTCTGATACACCGGTTACATAGGGGATGACAACGTTGTTGCGTCTGTCTTTCTTATCCTCCCTCGCTGGTGTCTGATCTTCTTTTCTGTGCCTCTTTGCTGACTTTATGAACGCCCAGTTAGGATAACCGCATGTTTTAAGTGCTTCCTTTACATGTGTGTGTTCCTTCTTTTCCCTTCAGGCTTGGAGGGAACATGTTCTGCCCGGTGGTGTAGGGTCCTAATTACTCCATGTTTGTGTTCCAGAGGGTGATGGGAGTCAAAGAGGAGGTACTGGTCCGTGTGTGTGGGCTTCCGGTAAACTTCAATGTTGAGGTTGCCATTCTCTTCAATGTGCACCGCGCAGTCCAGGAAAGGCAAACAGTTATCCTTTGTGTCTTCCCTGGTGAACTTGATGTTTTTATCCACAGCATTAATGTGCGCAGTGAAGGATTCCACTTCTTGTGTCTTGATTTTGACCCAGGTGTCGTCTACATATCTGTACCAGTGGCTGGGTACTCCTCCTTTGAAAGAGCCAAGAGCCTTTCTTTCCACTTCCTCCATGTAAAGGTTGGCTACAATAGGTGACACGGGGGAGCCCATGGCACAGCCATGTTTTTGTCTGTAGAAGCGTTCGTTGTATTTGAAGTATGTTGTGGTAAGGCAGAGGTCTAACAGTGTGCAAATCTGATCGGGTGTGAAGTTGGTCCTGTCTTCCAAGGAGCTGTCTTCTTGTAGTCGTTTTCTGACAGTCTCCACTGCTTCCGTGGTGGGTATGCAAGTGAAGAGAGAGACTACGTCAAAGGACACCATGGTTTCATCTGGATCCAGGGTAAGTTTCTGGACCTTGTCGGTGAAGTCGGTGGAGTTCTTGATGTGGTGTGGGGTGTTCCCCACGAGAGGTGCAAGGATGGTAGCAAGGTGTTTCACAATGTTATAAGTGGCTGAGTTTATGCTACTGACTATGGGTCTGAGTGGGACCCCTTCCTTGTGGATCTTAGGAAGTCCGTAAATGCAGGGTATGGCATCCCCTGGATAAAGGCGGTGATATTTGAGGCGGTCAATGATTTTGTCCTTTTCAAGGTCTTGAAGGCAAGCTATAACTTTCTTTTTGTAGCTGCTTGTGGGGTCTCGTTTTAAAGCTTCGTAGGTGTTGTTGTCACTGAGGAGAGTAGTGATCTTTGTGTGGTAATCTGTTGTGTTTAGGACCACGGTGCACCTTCCCTTATCCGCTGGTAGTATAGTGATGTTGTGGTCTTTGCTCAGGGAAGCGACGGCCTTCTTTTCTTGTAGTGTGAGGTTAGACGGAGGGACTTTGGCACTGGAGAGGGTGGCTGAGACCTTCATCCTGATTTGCTCTGCTTCTGTCTGTGATAATTTATTAATCCGTATGGCGGTTTCTGTGGCTGTGATGAGGTCCACTATGGGCAACTGTTGCGGAGAAATGGCGAAATTGAGTCCTTTGGCTAAAACCCTCTTTTCAGGTTCAGTGAGATTCCGGTCTGAAAAGTTCTTTACCCATTTCTCCCGACTGTCTTCAGGTGTGTTTTCTTCTCTGAGTTGTGTGGTTTCAGACTGAGGAGTGTGGGTTTTTGAAAGCAAGGTGTGAAATTTCCTGGTTTTATAATGTGGTATTATAATGAGGAACAAAGAGAGTGACAGGAACAGTGAAATAAAAGTGAGTACAAAAAATAAATAAAGGGGAACACAAATAAACAAAAGTTTGCAAGAGCCAAATCAAGTTAGCAGTTTCAAACGGTTACAGATGTTAACAGTCTTGAGAGCCTTAGTGTTTTTTGATGAGGAGATTGTCCTTATATATTGTGCAAGCTCCATTTTTAATAGAAGAAGTTCAGGCTTTCTGCCGAGGACTTTGCTTTTGTCTATGTGAAATTTTGCCAAAAATAAAACCAAATTTATAAAGAAGAAAGCATCATTGTCCTTGTCTTTAAAATTATAATAGCCAAAGATAACATCCTTATAGTATAGTTGAAAATTAGGGAGAACAGAGTCAGTAATAAACTTGTGGAAGTCCTCCCAGAATTTACATGTAAATTTACATGACCAAAACAATGAGAAACTGTTTCAGGTTGCTCTTGACAGAAGGTACAATTTACATTTATTTCAGCCACAAATTTGGACAAATATTGTTTGGTGGGGTAAAACTTATGAATCAACTTAAAGGAAATCTCTTTAATTTTGTTCGTTAAGAAAAACCTTTGTGGTAACGTCCAAACTTTTTTCCATTCAATATCTGTTACAAAATTGGCCCAATAAATATGGCTGATGGAACAGAGACCATTGCATCCTGAAAGAGAGATCTTATTCTGGTATTTATAGACTTATGAGAGGAAAAGCAAACATTGCCAAGACAGGAATGTAGTACATCCGGGGGAGTGACCTGTAGTGGAGGACTGAGGGAGCATCTGAGTAACATGGACAGACCAGATGGGATGGCATCGAACACTATTGAGAATTCTTTAGGCGTTATCGGTACATTGTATCTCCTGAGGATTCAGAGTAATTATATAGGAGTCCATCTTCTCTATATAACTGACTAACCAAGATTATTCCATTATTAAACCAGTTATTTAAAAAAGCATTTTATTTTTATAAATATATTGCAGTTATTCCAAATAAACAGTTTTGTGGAGAGAAATTGTGTTTGTAAATCAGTGCCCATGCCAAAGAATTTGTTGATGAAAGTGAGAAAGTTTCAGTGGTATTTTTGGAATACTATAATTGCAGAGCAGTAGGAAGTTAAGGCCGCCTAAATTAGAGAAGACATGATGTGAGATAAAGTTCCAGATAGAGGTGGGATTTTTTAAATACTTTTTAATCCAGTTTATTTTAAAGGTGTTGTTAAGAGCACCGAAATCAATAAATTTATACCTCCTTTATCATATGAATTTAAAGCTACTGATTTACGCAAGTAGTGAGTTTTATTTTTCCATAAAAAATTGTATAATAATTTGTTAATTGACTTACAGGTTGTATTATCAACATGTAGTGACTGGGCAGCATAGGTTAGACGGGAGATACCTTCAGCCTTCGATAGCAGAACTCTACCCTTCAACGACAGGTCTCGCTGTAGCCAATGATTAAAGATTTTTTGGGATTTATCTATAATAGGAGCGAAGTTTGTGGAACATCTGGATTGCTCATTTTTTATAATTTGAATTCCAAGGTATCTTACAGAGTTTCTTACAGGTATTCCATGAATTGAAGTTGCTAAACAACTTTTAACTGGTAGAAGTTCACATTTATGCAGGTTGAGTGAAAGTCCGGAGGCTTTAGAGAATGGCTGTATATTGTTAATGGCCACTGACACTTGCGAGGCGTCTCTGAGGAAGAGAGCTGTATCATCTGCCAGCTGACTTATGAGTATTTCTCTGTCAGCAATGACCAGGCCTTTTAAAGAACTGAGTTTAATGTGTGAATTAAGAAGTTGCACAGAAAGAAGGAATAAATATACGGATAGGGGGCAACCCTGCCTCACTCCACGCTTTAGAGAGAATCTTGGGGAAGTACCAGTGGCAAGCTTTATGGAGCTGTTACTATTGGAATACAGTGTCGAACGGCATTACAGAAGGACTGACCAAACCCAAATTTATTTAAAGCAGTAAAAATAAACTCATGCTCTAAGGAGTCGAACGCCTTATAAAGTCTAAAAAAGAATAAGACTATCATCCTGTACAAGTTCTGGGTAATCTATTATATCTAAAATTAATCTTATGTTGTTTGAGATATGACGATTCTGCATGAAACCAGACTGACTCTCATCAATAACTTTATCTAATACAGGTTTCATTCTATTAGCCAGAATTTGTGCCAATATCTTATAATCATTATTCAGTAAAGAGATTGGTCGCCAATTGTCTAAGAGCAAAGGATCCTTTCCTGGTTTTGGAATGAGGGTGATCAAACCTTGACATAAAGTGGGAGGGAGTGCACCTCTATCCATACTTTCCTTAAAAACTTCTAAAAGAAATGGGGCTAAACTGTCAGCGAACTGTTTGTAAAACTCGGCAGTAAGGCCGTCAGTTCCAGGTGATTTGTTAATCTTTAGATGTTTTATAGCATCTGCAACCTCGATCAAAGAAATTGATCTGTCGCAGAGCTGACTATCCTCCTCATTCAGCTGAGTAATTTTGTCTAAAGAATTTTAAAAAGTTAGACAAGCTTCAGGGCAATAACTAGAAGAATAAAGTTTGCAATAAAAGTTTGAACAATATTTTGCTATGGTATCCTTATCATTAGAAATTGTCCCATTAATATTTAGTTGTAGGATGGAGTTGGTGTTAGATTGATGCTTTTCAAGTCTGAAAAAATAGGCTGAATTCTGCTCTCCTTCGAGCCATTTTCTGCGAGACCGAATAAATGCTCCGTCAGCTTTGCGTTTGTAAATCTCATCTAACCTATGCTGCAAGTCAACCAGTTCTATCTTATCAGATTCACTGACAGTGTCTATTGGTTTGGAAGAAAGGCATGTGATCTTTTGTATCACTTGCATCTCATCAGATCTTCTTTGTTTTTACCAAATCACTGCTATATTTTCTAAAGAATTTTCCAATTTCATATTTCAAAAGTTCCGAGTTGCTACAAAATGAGAGCTTTATTACAATAAAGTTTAATGAATCTCTGAACTTCACATCTTTTATACAATCATTGGTGAGACCTGAAACCTGTCATTTATCTAAATAAATCCAAGCAGGAAGCATGTTTTAATAGTGTGATTTGGCCATCTGAATATCCTACCTAAATAAATCCAAGCAGTAGTTTTAATAGTGTGATTTGGCCACCTGAACATCCTACCTAAATAAATCCAAGCAGTAGTTTTAATAGTGTGATTTGGCCATCTGAATATCCTACCTAAATAAATCCAAGCAGTAGTTTTAATAGTGTGATTTGGCCACCTGAACATCCTACCTAAATAAATCCAAGCAGTAGTTTTAATAGTGTGATTTGGCCATCTGAACATCCTACCTAAATATATCCAAGCTTGAAGCATGTTTTAATAGTGTGATTTGGCCACCTGAACATCCTACCTAAATAAATCCAAGCAGTAGTTTTAATAGTGTGATTTGGCCACCTGAACATCCTACTAAATAAATCCAAGCTTGAAGCATGTTTTAATAGTGTGATTTGGCCACCTGAACATCCTACCTAAATAAATCCAAGCAGTAGTTTTAATAGTGTGATTTGGCCACCTGAACATCCTACCTAAATAAATCCAAGCAAGCATGTTTTAATAGTGTGATTTGGCCACCTGAACATCCTACCTAAATAAATC
>NW_020328042.1:0-18475 GCF_001858045.2 Oreochromis niloticus | reverse complement strand
TTAATAGTGTGATTTGGCCATTGAACATCCTACCTAAATAAATCCAAGCAGTAGTTTAAGTAGTGATTTGGCCACCTGAACATCCTACTAAATAAATCCAAGCAGTAGATGTTTTGATAGTGTGATTTGGCCATCTGAACATCCTACCTAATAAATCCAGCAGTAAGCATGTTTAATAGTTGATTTGGCCATCTGAACATCCTACCTAAATAAATCCAAGCAGTAAGCATGTTTTAATAGTGTGATTTGGCCACCTGAACATCTACCTAAATAAATCCAAGCAGTGAGCATGTTTTGATAGTGTGATTTGGCCATCGAACATCCTACCTAAATAAATCAAGCTAAGCATGTTTTAATAGTGTGATTTGGCCACCTGAACATCCTAACTAAATAAATCCAAGCATAAGCATGTTTTAATAGTGTGATTTGGCCACTGAACACTACCTAAATAAATCCAAGCAGTAGTTTTTAATAGTGTGATTTGGCCATCTGAACATCCTACCTAAATAAATCCAAGCAGTAAGCATGTTTTAATAGTGTGATTTGGCACATGAACATCCTACCTAAATAAATCCAGCTAAGCATGTTTAATAGTGTGATTTGGCCACCTGAACATCCTACCTAAATAAATCCAAGCTTGAAGCATGTTTTAATAGTGTGATTTGGCCACCTGAACATCCTACCTAATAAATCCAAGCAGGAAAGCATGTTTTAATAGTGTGATTTGGCCACCTGAACATCCTACCTAAATAAATCCAAGCAAGATGTTTTAATAGTGTGATTTGGCCACCTGAACATCCTACCTAAATAAATCCAAGCAGTAAGCATGTTTAATAGTGTGATTTGGCCACCTGAACATCCTACCTAAATAAATCCAAGCAGTAGTTTTAATAGTGTGATTTGGCCACCTGAACATCCTACCTAAATAAATCCAAGCAGTAAGCAGTTTTAATAGTGTGATTTGCCACCTGAACATCCTACCTAAATAAATCCAAGCATTAAGCATGTTTAATAGTGTGATTTGGCCACCTGAACATCCTACCTAAATAAATCAAGCGAACATGTTTTAATAGTGTGATTTGGCCACCTGAACATCCTACCTAAATAAATCCAAGCTAGAAGCATGTTTTAATAGTGTGATTTGGCCATCTGAACATCCTACTAAATAAATCCAAGCGAAGAGTTTTAATAGTGTGATTTGGCCACTGAACATCCACCTAAATAAACCAAGCATATTTAATAGTGTGATTGCACCAACATCTACCTAAATAAATCAAGCAGTAAGCATGTTTAAATAGTGTGATTTGGCCACCTGAACATCCTACCTAAATAAATCCAAGCAGTAGTTTTTAATAGGTGATTTGGCCACCTGAACATCCTACCTAAATAAATCCAAGCATTAAGCATGTTTAATAGTGTGATTTGGCCACCTGAACATCCTACCTAAATAAATCCAAGCAGTAAGCATGTTTTAATAGTGTGATTTGGCCATCTGAACATCCTACCTAAATAAATCCAAGCAGTAGTTTTAATAGTGTGATTTGGCCATCTGAACATCCTACCTAAATAAATCCAAGCAGTAGTTTTAATAGTGTGATTTGGCCACCTGAACATCCTACCTAAATAAATCCAAGCTAAGCATGTTTTAATAGTGTGATTGGCCACCTGAACATCCTACCTAAATAATCCAAGCTAAAGCATGTTTTAATAGTGTGATTTGGCCACTGAAATCACCTAAATAAATCCAAGCAGTATTTAATAGTGTGATTGGCCACCTGAACATCCTACCTAAATAAATCCAAGCTTGAAGCATGTTTTGATAGTGTGATTTGGCCACCTGAACATCCTACCTAAATAAATCCAAGCTTGAAGCATGTTTTGATAGTGTGATTTGGCCACCTGAACATCCTACCTAAATAAATCCAAGCAGTAGTTTTAATAGTGTGATTTGGCCACCTGAACATCCTACCTAAATAAATCCAAGCAGTAGTTTTAATAGTGTGATTTGGCCACCTGAACATCCTACCTAAATAAATCCAAGCAGTAAGATGTTTTAATAGTGTGATTTGGCCACTGAACATCCTACCTAATAAATCCAAGCAGTAGTTTTAATAGTGTGATTTGGCCACCTGAACATCCTACCTAAATAAATCCAAGCAGTAGTTTTAATAGTGTGATTTGGCCACCTGAACATCCTACCTAAATAAATCCAAGCAGTAGTTTTAATAGTGTGATTTGGCCACCTGAACATCCTACCTAAATAAATCCAAGCAGTAGTTTTAATAGTGTGATTTGGCCATCTGAACATCCTACCTAAATAAATCCAAGCAGTAAGTTTTTAATAGTGTGATTTGGCCATCTGAACATCCTACCTAAATAAATCCAAGCATTGAAGCATGTTTTAATAAGTGTGATTTGGCCATCTGAACATCCTACCTAAATAAATCCAAGCAGTAAGATTTTAATAGTGTGATTTGGCCACCTGAACATCCTACCTAAATAAATCCAAGCTTGAAGCATGTTTTAATAGTGTGATTTGGCCATTGAACATCCTACCTAAATAAATCCAAGCGAAGCATGTTTTAATAGTGTGATTTGGCCATCTGAACTCCTACCTAAATAAATCCAGCAGTAGTTTTTAATAGTGTGATTTGGCCACCTGAACATCCTACCTAATAAATCCAAGCTTGAAGCATGTTTTAATAGTGTGATTTGGCCACCTGAACATCCTACCTAAATAAATCCAAGCAAAGCATTTTTAATAGTGTGATTTGGCCACTGAACATCCTACCTAAATAAATCCAAGCAGTAAGGATGTTTTAATAGTGTGATTTGGCCACCTGAACATCCTACCTAAATAAATCCAAGCAGTAAGCATGTTTTGATAGTGTGATTTGGCCACCTGAACATCCTACCTAAATAAATCCAAGCAGTAAGCATGTTTTATAGTGTGATTTGGCCAATGAACATCCTACCTAAATAAATCCAAGCAGTAAGCATGTTTTATAGTGTGATTTGGCCACCTGAACATCCTACCTAAATAAATCCAAGCAGTAAGTTTTAATAGTGTGATTGGCCACCTGAACATCCTACCTAAATAAATCCAAGCAGTAGAGTTTTAATAGTGTGATTTGGCACCTGAACATCCTACCTAAATAAATCCAAGCAGTAGTTTTAATAGTGTGATTTGGCCATCTGAACATCCTACCTAAATAAATCCAAGCTAAGCATGTTTTAATAGTGTGATTTGGCCACCTGAACATCCTACCTAAATAAATCCAAGCATAAGTAGTTTTAATAGTGTGATTTGGCCACCTGAACATCCTACCTAAATAAATCCAAGCGAAGCATGTTTAATAGTGTGATTTGGCCACCTGAACATCCTACCTAAATAAATCCAAGCAGAAGCATGTTTTAATAGTGTGATTTGGCCACCTGAACATCCTACCTAAATAAATCCAAGCAGAAGCATGTTTTAATAGTGTGATTGGCCACCTGAACATCCTACCTAAATAAATCCAAGCAGTAGTTTTAATAGTGTGATTTGGCCACCTGAACATCCTACCTAAATAAATCCAAGCTAAGCATGTTTTAATAGTGTGATTTGGCCACCTGAACATCCTACCTAAATAAATCCAAGCTAAGCATGTTTTAATAGTGTGATTTGGCCACCTGAACATCCTACCTAAATAAATCCAAGCTAAGCATGTTTTATAGTGTGATTTGGCCACCTGAACATCCTACCTAAATAAATCCAAGCAGTAGCATGTTTTAATAGTGTGATTTGGCCACTGAACATCCTACCTAAATAAATCCAAGCTGAAGCATGTTTTAATAGTGTGATTTGGCCACCTGAACATCCTACTAAATAAATCCAAGCAGTAGCATGTTTTAATAGTGTGATTGGCCACTGAACTCCTACCTAAATAATCCAAGCTGAAGCATGTTTTAATAGTGTGATTTGGCCACCTGAACATCCTACATAATAAATCCAAGCAGTAGTTTTAATAGTGTGATTTGGCCACTGAATCCTACTAAATAAATCAACTGTGTTTATAGTGTGATTTGCCACTGAACATCCTACCTAAATAAATCCAAGCAGAAGTGTTTTAATAGTGTGATTTGGCCACCTGAACATCCTACCTAAATAAATCCAAGCAGTAGTTTTGATAGTGTGATTTGGCCTTAATAGTGTGATTTGGCCACCTGAACATCCTACCTAAATAAATCCAAGCAGTAGTTTTAATAGTGTGATTTGGCCACCTGAACATCCTACCTAAATAAATCCAGCAGTAGATTTTTAATAGTGTGATTGGCCACTGAACATCCTACTAAATAATCCAAGCGAGTTTTAATAGTGTGATTTGGCCACCTGAACATCCTACCTAAATAAATCCAAGCAGAAGCATGTTTTAATAGTGTGATTTGGCCACCTGAACATCCTACCTAAATAAATCCAAGCTTGAAGCATGTTTAATAGTGTGATTTGGCCACCTGAACATCCTACTAAATAAATCCAAGCAGTAGTGTTTAATAGTTGATTTGGCCACCTGAACATCCTACCTAAATAAATCCAAGCTGAAGCATGTTTTAATAGTGTGATTTGGCCACCTGAACATCCTACCTAAATAAATCCAAGCGAAGCATGTTTAATAGTGTGATTTGGCCACCTGAACATCCTACCTAAATAAATCCAAGCTTGAAGCATGTTTTAATAGTGTGATTTGGCCACCTGAACATCCTACCTAAATAAATCCAAGCAGTAGTTTTAATAGTGTGATTTGGCCACCTGAACATCCTACCTAAATAAATCCAAGCAGTAAGGGATTTTAATAATAGTGGTGATTTGGCCACCTGAACATCCTACCTAAATAAACCAAGCAGTGTTTTAATAGTGTGATTTGGCCACTGAACATCCTACCTAAATAAATCCAAGCAGTAGTTTTAAATAGTGTGATTTGGCCACCTGAACATCCTACCTAAATAAATCCAAGCAGTAAGCATGTTTTATAGTGTGATTTGGCCACCTGAACATCCTACCTAAATAAATCCAAGCAGAAGCATGTTTTAATAGTGTGATTTGGCCACCTGAACATCCTACCTAAATAAATCCAAGCAGTAGTTTTAATAGTGTGATTTGGCCACCTGAACATCCTACCTAAATAAATCCAAGCAGTAAGCATGTTTTAATAGTGTGATTTGGCCACCTGAACATCCTACCTAAATAAATCCAAGCAGTAAGCATGTTTTAATAGTGTGATTTGGCCATCTGAACATCCTACCTAAATAAATCCAAGCTTGAAGCATGTTTTAGATAGTGTGATTTGGCCACCTGAACATCCTAACTAAATAAATCCAAGCAGTAGTTTTAATAGTGTGATTTGCCACCTGAACACCCTAACCTAAATAAATCCAAGCATGTAAGCATGTTTTAATAGTGTGATTTGGCCATCTGAACATCCTACTAAATAAATCCAAGCAGTAAGGCATGTTTTAGATAGTGTGATTTGGCCACCTGAACATCCTACCTAAATAAATCCAAGCTGAAGCATGTTTTAATAGTGTGATTTGGCCACCTGAACATCCTACCTAAATAAATCCAAGCAGTAGTTTTAATAGTGTGATTTGGCCACCTGAACATCCTAACTAAATAAATCCAAGCAGTAGTTTTAATAGTGTGATTTGTAATAGTGTGATTTGGCCACCTGAACATCCTACCTAAATAATCAAGCAGTAGTTTTTAATAGTGTGATTTGGCCACTGAACATCCTACTAAATAAATCCAAGCAGCATAGTTTTAATAGTGTGATTTGGCCACCTGAACATCCTACCTAATAAATCCAAGCAAGCATGTTTTAATAGTGTGATTTGGCCACCTGAACATCCTACCTAAATAAATCCAAGCAGCAGTTTTAATAGTGTGATTTGGCCACCTGAACATCCTACCTAAATAAATCAGCAAGCATGTTTTAATAGTGATTTGGCCACCTGAACATCCTACCTAAAAACATCCTACCTAAATAAATCCAAGCAGTAGTTTTAATAGTGTGATTTGGCCACCTGAACATCCTACCTAAATAAATCCAAGCTTGAAGCATTTTAATAGTGTGATTTGGCCACCTGAACATCCTACCTAAATAAATCCAAGCAGCAGTTTATAGTTGATTTGGCCACTGAACATCTACTAAATAAATCCAACAGAAGCATGTTTTAATAGTGTGATTTGGCCACCTGAACATCCTACCTAAATAAATCCAAGCAGTAGTTTTAATAGTGTGATTTGGCCACCTGAACATCCTACCTAAATAAATCAAGCGAAGCATGTTTTATAGTGTGATTTGGCCACCTGAACATCCTACCTAAATAAATCAGCATAAGCATGTTTTAATAGTGTATTGGCCACCTGAACATCCTACTAAATAAATCCAAGCATGTTTTAATAGTGTGATTTGGCCACCTGAACATCCTACCTAAATAAATCCAAGCAGTAGTTTTAATAGTGTGATTTGGCCACCTGAACATCCTACCTAAATAAATCCAAGCTGAAGCATGTTTTAATAGTGTGATTTGGCCATCTGAACATCCTACCTAAATAAATCCAAGCAGTAGTTTTAATAGTGTGATTTGGCCACCTGAACATCCTACCTAAATAAATCCAAGCTTGAAGCATGTTTTAATAGTGTGATTTGGCCACCTGAACATCCTACCTAAATAAATCCAAGCAGTAAGCATGTTTTAATAGTGTGATTTGGCCACCTGAACATCCTACCTAAATAAATCCAAGCTTGAAGCATGTTTTAATAGTGTGATTTGGCCACCTGAACATCCTACCTAAATAAATCCAAGCAGTAGTTTTAATAGTGTGATTTGGCCACCTGAACATCCTACCTAAATAATCCAAGCAGAGTTTTAGGTGATTTCACCTAAATCTACTAAATATCAAGCAGTAGGTTTTAATAGTGTGATTTGGCCACCTGAACATCCTACCTAAATAAATCCAAGCAGTAAGGATGTTTTAATAGTGTGATTTGGCCACTGAACATCCTACCTAAATAAATCCAAGCATGAAGCATGTTTTAATAGTGTGATTTGGCCACCTGAACATCCTACCTAAATAAATCCAAGCGAGCATGTTTTAATAGTGTGATTTGGCCACCTGAACATCCTACCTAAATAAATCCAAGCAGTAGTTTTAATAGTGTGATTTGGCCACCTGAACATCCTACCTAAATAAATCCAAGCAGTAAGGATGTTTTAATAGTGTGATTTGGCCACCTGAACATCCTACCTAAATAAATCCAAGCAGTAAGCATGTTTTAATAGTGTGATTTGGCCACCTGAACATCCTACCTAAATAAATCCAAGCAGTAGTTTTAATAGTGTGATTTGGCCACCTGAACATCCTACCTAAATAAATCCAAGCAGTAGTTTTAATAGTGTGATTTGGCCACCTGAACATCCTACCTAAATAAATCCAAGCAGTAGTTTTAATAGTGTGATTTGGCCACCTGAACATCCTACCTAAATAAATCCAAGCAGCATGTTTTAATAGTGTGATTTGGCCACCTGAACATCCTACCTAAATAAATCCAAGCAGTAGTTTTAATAGTGTGATTTGGCCACCTGAACATCCTACCTAAATAAATCCAAGCAGTAGTTTTAATAGTGTGATTTGGCCACCTGAACATCCTACCTAAATAAATCCAAGCAGTAGTTTTAATAGTGTGATTTGGCCACCTGAACATCCTACCTAAATAAATCCAAGCAGTAGTTTTAATAGTGTGATTTGGCCACCTGAACATCCTACCTAAATAAATCCAAGCTTGAAGCATGTTTTAATAGTGTGATTTGGCCACCTGAACATCCTACCTAAATAAATCCAAGCAGTAAGGATGTTTTAATAGTGTGATTTGGCCACCTGAACATCCTACCTAAATAAATCCAAGCAGTATGTTTTAATAGTGTGATTTGGCCACCTGAACATCCTACCTAAATAAATCCAAAGTAAGCATGTTTTAATAGTGTGATTTGGCCACTGAACATCCTACCTAATAAATCCAAGCAGTAGTTTTAATAGTGTGATTTGGCCACCTGAACATCCTACCTAAATAAATCCAAGCAGCATGTTTTAATAGTGTGATTTGGCCATCTGAACATCCTACCTAAATAAATCCAAGCTTGAAGCATGTTTTAATAGTGTGATTTGGCCACCTGAACATCCTACCTAAATAAATCCAAGCAGTAAGGATGTTTTAATAGTGTGATTTGGCCACCTGAACATCCTACCTAAATAAATCAAGCAGTAAGCATGTTTTAATAGTGTGATTTGGCCATCTGAACATCCTACCTAAATAAATCCAAGCAGTAGTTTTAATAGTGTGATTTGGCCACCTGAACATCCTACCTAAATAAATCCAAGCTTGAAGCATGTTTTAATAGTGTGATTTGGCCATCTGAACATCCTAATAAATCCAAGCAGTAGTTTTAATAGTGTGATTTGGCCACCTGACATCCTACCTAAATAAATCCAAGCAGTAGTTTTAATAGTGTGATTTGGCCACCTGAACATCCTACCTAAATAAATCCAAGCTTGAAGCATGTTTTAATAGTGTGATTTGGCCACCTGAACATCCTACCTAATAAATCCAAGCAGTAGTTTTAATAGTGTGATTTGGCCACCTGAACATCCACCTAAATAAATCCAAGCATAAGCATGTTTTAATAGTGTGATTTGGCCACCTGAACATCCTACCTAAATAAATCCAAGCAGCAGTTTAATAGTGTGATTTGGCCACCTGAACATCCAGCAGTAGTTTTAATAGTGTGATTTGGCCACCTGAACATCCTACCTAAATAAATCCAAGCTGAGCAGTTTTAATAGTGTGATTTGGCCACCTGAACATCCTACCTAATAAATCCAAGCAGTAGTTTTAATAGTGTGATTTGGCCACCTGAACATCCACTAATAAATCCAAGCAGTAGTTTTAATAGTGTGATTTGGCCACCTGAACATCCTACCTAAATAAATCCAAGCAGTAAGCATGTTTTAATAGTGTGATTTGGCCACCTGAACATCCTACCTAATAAATCCAAGCGAAGCATGTTTTAATAGTGTGATTTGGCCACCTGAACATCCTACCTAAATAAATCCAAGCAGTAAGCATGTTTAATAGTGTGATTTGGCCACCTGAACATCCTACCTAAATAATCCAAGCAGTAAGCATGTTTTAATAGTGTGATTTGGCCACCTGAACATCCTACCTAAATAAATCCAAGCAGTAAGCATGTTTTAATAGTGTGATTTGGCCACCTGAACATCCTACCTAAATAAATCCAAGCAGTAAGCATGTTTTAATAGTGTGATTTGGCCACCTGAACATCCTACCTAAATAAATCCAAGCTTGAAGCATGTTTTAATAGTGTGATTTGGCCACCTGAACATCCTACCTAAATAAATCCAAGCAGTAAGCATGTTTAATAGTGTGATTTGGCCACCTGAACATCCTACTAAATAAATCCAAGCAGAAGCATGTTTTAATAGTGTGATTTGGCCACCTGAACATCCTACCTAAATAAATCCAAGCAGTAAGCATGTTTTAATAGTGTGATTTGGCCACCTGAACATCCTACCTAAATAAATCCAAGCAGAAGCATGTTTATAGTGTGATTTGGCCACCTGAACATCCTACCTAAATAAATCCAAGCGAAGCTGTTTTATAGTGTGATTTGGCCACCTGAACATCCTACCTAAATAAATCCAAGCAGTGTTTTAATAGTGTGATTTGCCACCTGAACATCCTACCTAAATAAATCCAAGCTAAGCATGTTTTATAGTGTGATTTGGCCATCTGAACATCCTAACTAAATAAATCCAAGCTTGAAGCATGTTTTAATAGTGTGATTTGGCCACCTGAACATCCTACCTAAATAAATCCAAGCAGTAGTTTTAATAGTGTGATTTGGCCACCTGAACATCCTACCTAAATAAATCCAAGCAGGAAGCATGTTTTAATAGTGTGATTTGGCCACCTGAACATCCTACCTAAATAAATCCAAGCAGTAGTTTTAATAGTGTGATTTGGCCACCTGACATCCTACCTAAATAAATCCAAGCATAGTTTTAATAGTGTGATTTGGCCACCTGAACATCCTACCTAAATAAATCCAAGCTGAAGCATGTTTTAATAGTGTGATTTGGCCACTGAACATCCTACCTAAATAAATCCAAGCTTGAAGCATGTTTAATAGTGTGATTTGGCCACCTGAACATCCTACCTAAATAAATCCAAGCAGGAAGCATGTTTTAATAGTGTGATTTGGCCACCTGAACATCCTACCTAAATAAATCCAAGCAGTAGTTTTAATAGTGTGATTTGGCCACCTGAACATCCTACCTAAATAAATCCAAGCTTGAAGCATGTTTTAATAGTGTGATTTGGCCACCTGAACATCCTACCTAAATAAATCCAAGCGAAGCATGTTTTAATAGTGTGATTTGGCCACTGAACATCCTACCTAAATAAATCCAAGCAGTAAGCATGTTTTAATAGTGTGATTTGGCCACCTGAACATCCTACCTAAATAATCCAAGCAGTAAGCATGTTTTAATAGTGTGATTTGGCCATCTGAACATCCTACCTAAATAAATCCAAGCAGTAAGCATGTTTTAATAGTGTGATTTGGCCACCTGAACATCCTACCTAAATAAATCCAAGCTTGAAGCATGTTTTAATAGTGTGATTTGGCCATCTGAACATCCTACCTAAATAAATCCAAGCAGTAAGCATGTTTTAATAGTGTGATTTGGCCACCTGAACATCCTACCTAAATAAATCCAAGCTAAGCATGTTTTAATAGTGTGATTTGGCCACCTGAACATCCTACCTAAATAAATCCAAGCAGTAGTTTTAATAGTGTGATTTGGCCATCTGAACATCCTACCTAAATAAATCCAAGCAGTAGATGTTTAATAGTGTGATTTGGCCACCTGAACATCCTACCTAAATAAATCCAAGCAGAAGAGTTTAATAGTGTGATTTGCCACTGAAATCCTACTAAATAAATCCAAGCTGAAGCATGTTTTAATAGTGTGATTTGGCCATCTGAACATCCTACCTAAATAAATCCAAGCAGGAAGATGTTTTGATAGTGTGATTTGGCCATCTGAACATCCTACCTAAATAAATCCAAGCTGAAGCATGTTTTAATAGTGTGATTTGGCCATCTGAACATCCTACCTAAATAAATCCAAGCTTGAAGCATGTTTTAATAGTGTGATTTGGCCATCTGAACATCCTACCTAAATAAATCCAAGCTTGAAGCATGTTTTAATAGTGTGATTTGGCCATCTGAACATCCTACCTAAATAAATCCAAGCTTGAAGCATGTTTTAATAGTGTGATTTGGCCATCTGAACATCCTACCTAAATAAATCCAAGCAGTAGTTTTAATAGTGTGATTTGGCCACCTGAACATCCTACCTAAATAAATCCAAGCTTGAAGCATGTTTTAATAGTGTGATTTGGCCACCTGACCATCCTACCTAAATAAATCCAAGCAGTAGTTTTAATAGTGTGATTTGGCCACTGAACATCCTACCTAAATAAATCCAAGCTTGAAGCACGTTTTAATAGTGTGATTTGGCCACCTGAACATCCTACCTAAATAAATCCAAGCAGGAAGCATGTTTTGATAGTGTGATTTGGCCATCTGAACATCCTACCTAAATAAATCCAAGCAGAAGCATGTTTTATAGTGTGATTGGCCACCTGAACATCCTACCTAAATAAATCCAAGCAGTAGTTTTCATAGTGTGATTTGGCCACCTGAACATCCTACCTAAATAAATCCAAGCAGTAAGCATGTTTCAATAGTGTGATTTGGCCATCTGAACATCCTACCTATCGATATGTACGATGTAGCCATTAACCACGTAAGGTAGCATATTTTGATAAGGTAGCATGGATTGATAGACTAGACCATAAATTTACGCTACGGTAGGATGTTTTGACAAGGTATGACGTTTTGTCAGAACACCGGCTCCCATTCAATTTATGTTTTGATGCGCCAGTGCAGACATTGGGTGGGTGTTTTGTTATGATTGTACATGATATGCAAAATCATGCAGATAAACATATCAGTAGCAGCCTCCTGATTTACGTACTGTAATAGTGTTTGTTCAGACAGAAACATACATTTAAGTTTTACTGTTTATTCTCTGAAGTGTAGCCAGAGCAGTTTATCTGATTGCACATTGTTCTGTATGTATAACAACATATGGCTAATAGTTTTGGTTTGTCTGTAGCTCTGCTTGTGTTATCAGTCACATGCTCTAGCAGTTCATACAAAGAGGAACCATGTGGCTTCAGCAACAGAAGTTGATGGCCATTAAGATTTCTCTCTCACTTAGCAGTCCAGACTGCAATTGCAGTACACATTTCTCATATGTTGGTTTTGTTCATATTGGGTTAAGAGGGGTTTTTAGGATAGATCTTAAATACTCATGAGGATTGTTTAAGTTAACCGACTTGAAAGTAGTGACATTAATAATCTTCTCAGGACGGAGAAAAGACCAAACTTGGAGTGGGCTGAGACATAGCAGCAGTAATGCCAGACATGCTGCTTGCTAATCTAAGGTTAGTTGGAGTGCTGACTAATACTGACATTCTTCTAGTGTCAAGCGACCTTTAACCCACTGAATATTTATGGAGGTCTTAAAGCATCAGTAGTCACAACAATTATGCATTCTAACAATGCAAAAGCACAGTTCTAAATATAAGAACTGGATCATATGTGAAAAGAAACTCCTTAAAACACACAAGTTTCTGAATATTTTTCGTAATTTGCACAACCATTTCTTTCAGTCATTCTGCAAAAAAGAATGCTTAAAACCATATTGCTCATGGGGACATTTTGATATTGCAATTATATCACCTTGGAGCTTTGCTTTTAAGTAACAGGCATTGTTATACTGTCTCTTAATAATGTGAAAATATAACATCGAACCCTCAAATAATTACATTTTGACCTATCTGATTTTGTTTTGCTCATTTTTATTCAGGTCTGTTGGCCCTCACAAGTCAACTAAAATATGGCACGCATAGATTTTACACAAAACCCCAGGATAGTCCATTCTCTATATGACAATTAACTAACAGTACAATAGTGTCCCAAAGCCCCAATTATTCCTAAAACAATATTTCTCTTTGACAAAGGCTGTAAATTATAACTTCAAAGAACCAGACAGAGACACAAATATGCAAACAACCCCATTTCCAAAAAAGCTTTGCACTGTATAAAATGTAGATATAAACCAAATGAAACTATAAAACCACAACAGAAGATAAATAATATCATACGAGCAAAAAAGATCTTAAGCGAATTGGATCAGGGCTATGTTTACCACTGTGTATCGTACCCTCTTTTTAACAACAGCCTGTAATGTTCTGGAACTGAGGAGACCAGCTGCTGGACGTTTGGAGAGGAATTTGTCCCGTTCTTGTCTGATATAGGATTCCAGATCCTCAACTGTCTTTTTTTTTTTTTTTTTTAAATCATACTTTTAATTACATGATCCACCAAATGTTTTCTTAGATGTGTTGCTGCCATTAAAATGAAAGTTACCTAATATTTTTAATACGCATGTGGCAAGGATGCTTAAAACCATATTGCTCATGGGACATTTTGATATTACAATTATATCACCTTGGAGCTTTGCTTTTAAGGTCCTTGCCACTCCAGACCATTACAGACTACAGGACCACCAAACCCTCCCCCACATCCTCTGATGCCTCCTTCCTCAACGAGCTCAACAACTTTTATGCTCGTTTGAGCGAGGCAACCCCACAACCACAACCATAACAGACATGACGCCAGACCACCAACCTCTGACTCTCTCCCCCACCGATGTAGGAGCGGTGCTGAGCAGGATCAATGTCCACAAGGCTGCAGGTCCTGATGGTATCCCCGGGCGTGTTCTCAGAGCGTGTTCTGGGGAGCTTGCAGGAGTCCTGACAGACATATTCAACCTGTCCTTGGCCCACGCTGTGGTACCGGCCTGCTTCAAATCCACCTCCATCGTCCCGATACCCAAAAACTCCAACCCATCTAGCCTCATTGACTACCGCCCAGTAGCCCTCACCCCATCATCACTAAGTGCTTAGAGCAGCTGGTCTTAGCACACTTCAAATCCTGTCTCCCCCCCACCCTGGACCCCCACCAATTTGCATACCGCCAGAACAGGAGCACAGAGGATGCAGTGTCCATCGCACTGCACTCTGTCCTCTCACACCTGGACAACAACAACACCTACGCCAGAATGCTGTTTATAGACTTCAGTTCAGCATTCAACACAATCCACCCCTCACAACTCATCAGGAAACTGACAGACCTGGGCATCAGTTCCCTCATCTGCAAATGGTTACTGGACTTCCTGACCAACCGCCCCAACATGTCCGACTGGATAACCGCTGCTCATCAACAATCACAATGAACACCGGTGTACCACAAGGCTGTGTGATGAGCCCTTTCCTCTACTCCCTCTTCACCCACGACTGCAGACCTGCTGATGGTTCCAACACCATCATTAAGTTTGCAGATGACACCACGGTGATTGGCCTCATCAGTGACAACGACGAGGCCGCCTACAGGGAGGAGGTGGATCGTCTGGCTGAGTGGTGCGACACAAACAACCTGCTGCTTAACACCGAGAAGACTAAGGAGCTCATCGTGGACTACAGGAGGAATGCTGACCCACATCCACCCATCCACATTAAGGGGACGGCTGTGGAGCGTGTGAGCAGCTTCAAGTTCCTGGGAGTCCACATCTCCGAGGATCTCACCTGGACGACCAACTGCTCCAAGCTGGTCAAGAAGGCTCACCAGCGCCTCTTCTTCTTGAGGACTCTGAGGAAGAACCACCTGTCCTCAGACATCCTGGTGAACTTCTATCGCTGCACCATCGAGAGCATCCTGACCAACTGTATAACAGTCTGGTACGGGAACTGCTCTGCCTCGGACCGGAAGGCGTTGCAGAGGGTCGTGAAAACTGCCCAGCGCATCGCCGGAGCACCACTTCCTGCCATAAAGGACATCTACAGGAAGCGGTGTCTGAAAAGGGCTGGGAAAATCATCAGAGACCCCAGTCACCCATCACATAGACTCTTCACCCTCCTGCCCTCTGGGAGGCGCTACAGGAGCCTCCGGACTAAGACCACCAGGTACCGGAACAGCTTCTTCCCCACAGCTGTCAGACTCCTGAACTCTGCTCCTGACATCTGACCCACGTTAAACTCATGGACTGAACATACACACACCCACAACCACTAGCACTTTACCACTACTGTATAGTTCTGTGTAGATAATCATTCTGTACATACGATAATTTTTAATCCCACAACTGTTTATAACTTACATAGTTCACATTCTGTATAACTGTATTTCTCAGATTTCTGTATAGTTTTTATTTCATATTTATATCCTGTTCATAGCCTGTACATAGCTTGTACTCACTACAGCCTGTACATACTTATAGTTATAGAATATTCATAACATACTTCACACTGTGTACATTATAACATACCATAATAGACCCATTTCTGTAATATACTTACACATCTCTATTATTGCTAATTTATATTGTAATATATCTATATCACGACTAAAGCACTTTCTGGATGGATGCAAACTGCATTTCGTTGCCCTGTACCTGTGACATGTGCAATGACAATAAAGTTGAATTCTATTCTATTCTATTCTAATGAAATAGTAAAATGTCTTAGTTTAAACATTTTACTTGTTTTCTATATTTATTTTTAAGAAAACATGAGTTTAAGAGATTTTTATTTGCGGTCCAGAATTTCAGTGGCCATGTGTCTGGGCTGATGCTTGCTGATAACTAGAAGAACAGTTGCTTGTATTTGTCTGGTGATTCAAAGATATCCGGCAACCGTACAGCGCTCTGACTACTGCGTCCAAAGTGTTTATAAAATCAACAAAAATGTTATTCAATGCACTGTTCTTGCAGTCGTACTAGTATAACGATCATGTCCACAGTGTGTCTGTGAAGGTTCTCAGTCATCCAGGTCATCGTAGTTAAAGGAGTTTGCAAAGAAAGCGTCTGGACTTCTTTAAGTTGCTTGAAGACGTTTCACCTCTCATCCGAGAAGCTTCTTCAGTTCTAAGGTCAAATGGCCGAGAGTCCCAGATTTAAACCCAGTGGGAGTATCCCCCCAATGAGGGACAAAGGACCCCCTGGTGATCCTCTAATCACATGCGCCAAGGTGTGAGAGCGGGTGTGGGACCTAATCAGCCAGGGTTTCAGGTGAGCCCATTGTGAAACCTGGCCCCACCTTGTCATGTGAATTCCTGAGGTCAGATGGACCTCGGCCATTTGACCTTAGAACTGAAGAAGCTTCTCGGATGAGAGGTGAACTCCTTTGACCATGTCCACAGTGGGTGAAAGACTGGAAGCCACACTGGCTTTCAGGAAAAATCTCTTCTAATAGATATTTCTGAAGGTGACAGAGGATTTTGGCTACAGTAGCAATTTAGCAGCAACAGCAAGAAGGTAAATTTCACAATGGTTTCCACAGTCTGCACAGTGCACAGTCTTTTTTGTTTGTACATTGTGAAGATTTGAGCATCCACGTATCCTTGTTTTTGAACAGCTAGAACAGTTTTCTATGCTCCCAGCACTTGTTGAAGTATTTTCTATCTTTCCGACCACTGTATTGATATATTTGTACAGGCAATCAATTCCAGGAGCTGTAGTCAGATGTGCATTTGTCTGTGTAAGCTGGCTGGTAGCACCAACTGTTTCTTCAAAGCTTGGGTCATCAGTCTTCAGAGGGATTAAGGCTGCTGTCCCAGTTAAAATCCCAGCAAAAAAATGCTTCCTTGAACCGGTGAATGAGGGAAGTTGTGTAAAGTGCTTTGAGTGCTCAGGCAGGGCAGGAAAGCACTATAAAAGAATCAGTCCATTTACTTTAAAGTACCATCACTCAGTAGAAAATGCTAAAACAAGGCACATGAGCACTCAGCAAAACAAACATCTGTATTGCACAAGTTTACACATTTTTCCACTTGTTTTATATTCCCATATTTCCCACAACAAATCTCCGTTATGGACAAAATGTTTTCACAACATGACTCACATTTAATTTTTGATTTAATAAGTGTAGCAGTTTAGACTCGAAGCTTCTACTGAGGTGACCTGCTTCCACAGCTACGTCAGACTTGATACAGAGGTAGCACTCTTACAATCCTCTGTCTACAAATAGGGCAATATTGCTGTGGCAGAGCCTGGTAGCAGGTGTGGCAGCAGCACACGTGTCCACAGTCCAACAAGACACAGATACAGGGCTGATTGAGGCAAATAACACACATGGCCACGCCTTGAAGGTTGTCCTGTCCTGGTACATTATTTTGCTGTCTTGCGGCTTCAGCCAGCAGTCTGTTAAATTCCTTTCTTTCCTGCTCCCTGTGAGCCTCAAGGTGGCGGTAGTAGCGTAACCTGGCCCAGAAATTGATTGCTGCCCCTGCCAAAGCAGAAATAATGACCTACACTTTCCACCAAAAAGTTCTCATTCTCTCCTTGTGTGGCGTCGAAGTCCACTGGGGTCAGGAAGTACTGTGAACCGTTAGAAGGGGGTCGAAGACTCAGAGTGCCATCTGTGTCCAGCTTCAACTCGCCTACACCCGTAATATTTGTCCCCACCTGGAACAAAGGTGTGTCACTTATCAAAAAGAATAAATTATTAATTGTCAACGGAGAGTTGTACTTAGTAGTCAGTATAAGCTTTTAATGATATAAGTTTGCATATGATAGAATACTGTATGTTGACCTTTTGATGACTTAGACTGTTGTCCACTACAGGACTGTTTTATAAATTCTTTCTCACAGCTGAACAAGCTGTTATTATTTCACTCCTGCCAGAAGAGGAGAGCTGGACACTCTTATCTGACGCTCCCTAACAAGAAGAGAGGCCGCGTCCTTCTGTATCCACAACACACATGCATACACCTAAACCGCTCTTATCTTCACTCCTACGCACTAACTTTCTCTGCCTATGAATAGACGTATTACTGTTGTATTATTTTTGCATATAAATAAAGACAAGTGCAAGAACAGAGCGCTGATCACAGGCCCCCACTCTGTTGTGAGCGTTCTGTGACCGCCCTTGTATACAAGTGAAAAACACAGCGTCTGTGTGTTTTCTACCCTTAGACTTAGCTGAAGAAGTGTCTTTAGAATAAATCTCTTGACATTATATTGGCAGTAAATTAGGCTTTATGAAGTGAACACTAATTCATTCAGTTTGAATATAATGACTTACTTTAGAATTCCCTCGATCTCCAGTTGACCTTTTGGCTTCTCCCCAGTAAAGTACTGTCCAACGAGGTCACCCAAACTGTGACTGACCTGGTGAAACTTCTCATATGTGACCTCCTTGTCCAGACCAGCGGCCGGTAAAGG
>NW_020328041.1:0-27911 GCF_001858045.2 Oreochromis niloticus | reverse complement strand
TTAACAGTCTGAGAGCCTTAGTGTTTTTGATGAGGAGATTGTCCTTATTATTGTGCAAGCTCCATTTTTAATAGAAAAGTTCAGGCTTTCTGCCGAGGACTTTGCTTTGTCTATGTGAAATTTTGCCAAAAATAACCAAATTTAAAGAAGAAGCATCATTGTCCTTGTCTTTAAATTATAATAGCCAAAGATAACATCCTTATAGTATAGTTGAAAATAGGGAGAACAGAGTCAGTAATAAACTTGTGGAAGTCCTCCAGAATTTACATGTAATTTACATGACCAAAACAAATGAGAAACTGTTTCAGGTTGCTCTTGACAGAAGGTACAATTACATTTATTTCAGCCACAAATTTGGACAAATATTGTTTGTGGGGTAAAACTATGAATCAACTTAAAGGAAATCTCTTTAATTTGTTCGTTAAGAAAAACCTTTGTGGTAACGTCCAAACTTTTCCATTCAATATCTGTTACAAAATTGGCCCAATAAAATATGCTGATGGAACAGAGACATTGCATCCTGAAAGAGAGATCTTATTCTGGTATTTATAGACTTATGAGAGAAAAGCAAACATTGCCAAGACAGGAATGTAGTACATCCGGGAGTGACCTGTAGTGGAGGACTGAGGGAGCATCTGAGTAACATGGACAGACCAGATGGGATGGCATCGAACACTATTGAGAATTCTTTAGGCGTTATCGGTACATTGTATCTCCTGAGAATCAGAGTAATTATATAGGAGTCCATCTCTCTATATAACTGACTAACCAAGATTATTCCATTATTAAACCAGTTATTTAAAAAAAGCATTTTATTTTATAAATAATATTGCAGTTATCCAAATAAAACAGTTTTGTGGAGAGAATTGTGTTTGTAAATCAGTGCCCATGCCAAAAGAATTTGTTGATGAAAGTGAGAAAGTTTCAGTGTATTTTTGGAATACTATAATGCAGAGCAGTAGGAAGTTAAGGCCGCCTAAATTAGAGAAGACATGATGTGAGATAAAGTTCCAGATAGAGGTGGGATTTTTTAAATACTTTTAATCCAGTTTATTTAAAGGTGTTGTTAAGAGCACCGAAATCAATAAAATTTATACCTCCTTATCATATGAATTTAAAGCTACTGATTTACGCAAGTAGTGAGTTTTATTTTCCATAAAAAATTGTATAATAATTGTTAATTGACTTACAGGTTGTATTATCAACAGTAGTGACTGGGCAGCATAGGTTAGACGGAGATACCTTCAGCCTTCGATAGCAGAACTCTACCCTTCAACGACAGGTCTCGCTGTAGCCAATGATTAAAGATTTTTGGATTTATCTATAATAGGAGCGAAGTTTGTGAACATCTGGATTGCTCATTTTTATAATTTGAATCCAAGGTATCTTACAGAGTTTCTTACAGTATTCCATGAATTGAAGTTGCTAAACAACTTTTAACTGGTAGAAGTTCACATTATGCAGGTTGAGTGAAAGTCCGAGGCTTTAGAGAATGGCTGTATATTGTTAATGGCCACTGACACTTGCGAGGCGTCTCTGAGGAGAGAGCTGTATCATCTGCCAGCTGACTTATGGATTTCCTGTCAGCAATGACCAGGCCTTTAAAGAACTGAGTTTAATGTGTGAATTAAGAAGTTGCACAGAAAGAAGGAATAATATACGGATAGGGGGCAACCCTGCTCACTCCACGCTTTAGAGAGAATCTTGGGGAAGTACCAGTGGCAGCTTATGGAGCTGTTACTATTGGAATACAGTGTCCGAACGCATTACAGAAGGACTGACCAAACCCAAATTTATTTAAAGCAGTAAAAATAAACTCATGCTCTAAGAGTCGAACGCCTTATAAAAGTCTAAAAAAAGAATAAGACTATCATCCTGTACAAGTTCTGGGTAATCTATTATATCTAAAATTAATCTATGTTGTTTGAGATATGACGATTCTGCATGAAACCAGACTGACTCTCATCAATAACTTTATCTAATACAGGTTTCATTCTATTAGCCAGAATTGTGCCAATATCTTATAATCATTATTCAGTAAAGAGATTGGTCGCCAATTGTCTAAGAGCAAAGGATCCTTTCCTGGTTTTGGAATGAGGGTGATCAAACCTTGACATAAAGTGGGAGGGAGTGCACCTCTATCCATACTTTCCTTAAAAACTTCTAAAAGAAATGGGGCTAAACTGTCAGCGAACTGTTTGTAAAACTCGGCAGTAAGGCCGTCAGTTCCAGGTGATTTGTTAATCTTTAGATGTTTTATAGCATCTGCAACCTCGATCAAGAAATTGATCTGTCGCAGAGCTGACTATCCTCCTCATTCAGCTGATAATTTGTCTAAAGAATTTTAAAAAGTAGACAAGCTTCAGGGCAATAACTAGAAGAATAAAGTTTGCAATAAAAGTTTGAACAATATTTTGCTATGGTATCCTTATCATTAGAAATTGTCCCATTAATATTTAGTTGTAGGATGGAGTTGGTGTTAGATTGATGCTTTTCAAGTCTGAAAAAATAGGCTGAATTCTGCTCTCCTTCGAGCCATTTTCTGCGAGACGAATAAATGCTCCGTCAGCTTTGCGTTTGTAATCTCATCTAACCTATGCTGCAAGTCAACCAGTTCTATCTTATCAGATTCACTGACAGTGTCTATTGGTTTGGAAGAAAGGCATGTGATTTTTGTATCACTTGCATCTCATCAGATCTCTTTTTTTTACCAAATCACTGCTATATTTCTAAAGAATTTTCCAATTTCATATTTCAAAAGTTCCGAGTTGCTACAAAATGAGAGCTTTATTACAATAAAGTTAATGAATCTCTGAACTTCACATCTTTTATACAATCATTGGTGAGACCTGAAACCTGTCATTTATCTAAATAAATCCAAGCAGGAAGCATGTTTAATAGTGTGATTTGGCCATCTGAATATCCTACCTAAATAAATCCAAGCAAGTATGTTTTAATAGTGTGATTTGGCCACCTGAACATCCTACCTAAATAAATCCAAGCAGTAGTTTTAATAGTGTGATTTGGCCACCTGAACATCCTACCTAAATAAATCCAAGCTGAAGCATAGTTTAATAGTGTGATTTGGCCACCTGAACATCCTACCTAAATAAATCCAAGCAGTAGTTTTAATAGTGTGATTTGGCCACCTGAACATCCTACCTAAATAAATCCAAGCAGTAGTTTTAATAGTGTGATTTGGCCACCTGAACATCCTACCTAAATAAATCCAAGCAGTAGTTTTAATAGTGTGATTGGCCACCTGAACATCCTACCTAAATAAATCCAAGCAGTAAGCATGTTTTAATAGTGTGATTTGGCCACCTGAACATCCTACCTAAATAAATCCAAGCAGTAGTTTTAATAGTGTGATTTGGCCACCTGAACATCCTACCTAAATAAATCCAAGCAGTAGTTTTAATAGTGTGATTTGGCCACCTGAACATCCTACCTAAATAAATCCAAGCAGTAGTTTTAATAGTGTGATTTGGCCACCTGAACATCCTACCTAAATAAATCCAAGCTTGAAGCATTTTAATAGTGTGATTTGGCCACCTGAACATCCTACCTAAATAAATCCAAGCTGGAAGCATGTTTTAATAGTGTGATTTGGCCACCTGAACATCCTACCTAAATAAATCCAAGCAGTAGTTTTTAATAGTGTGATTTGGCCACCTGAACATCCTACCTAAATAAATCCAAGCTTGAAGCATGTTTTAATAGTGTGATTTGGCCACCTGAACATCCTACCTAAATAAATCCAAGCAGTAGTTTTAATAGTGTGGAAGCATGTTTTAATAGTGTGATTTGGCCACTGAACATCCTACCTAAATAAATCCAAGCTTGAAGCATGTTTTAATAGTGTGATTGGCCACCTGAACATCCTACCTAAATAAATCCAAGCAGTAAGCATTTTAATAGTGTGATTTGGCCACTGAACATCCTACCTAAATAAATCCAAGCTGAAGCATGTTTTAATAGTGTGATTTGGCCACCTGAACATCCTACCTAAATAAATCCAAGCTGAAGCATGTTTTAATAGTGTGATTTGGCCACCTGAACATCCTACCTAAATAAATCCAAGCAGTAGTTTTAATAGTGTGATTTGGCCATCTGAACATCCTACCTAAATAAATCCAAGCTAAGCATGTTTATAGTTGATTTGGCCACCTGAACATCCTACCTAAATAAATCCAAGCAGTAGTTTTAATAGTGTGATTTGGCCACCTGAACATCCTACCTAAATAAATCCAAGCTTAAGCATGTTTTAATAGTGTGATTTGGCCACCTGAACATCCTACCTAAATAAATCCAAGCTTGGAAGCATGTTTTAATAGTGTGATTTGGCCACCTGAACATCCTACCTAAATAAATCCAAGCAGTAGTTTTAATAGTGTGATTTGGCCACCTGAACATCCTACCTAAATAAATCCAAGCAAGCAGTTTTAATAGTGTGATTTGGCCACCTGAACATCCTACCTAAATAAATCCAAGCAGATGTTTTAATAGTGTGATTTGGCCACCTGAACATCCTACCTAAATAAATCCAAGGCATGTTTTAATAGTGTGATTTGGCCACCTGAACATCCTACCTAAATAAATCCAAGCAGTAAGATGTTTTAATAGTGTGATTTGGCCACCTGAACATCCTACCTAAATAAATCCAAGCAAGTAGTTTTATAGTGTGATTTGGCCACCTGAACATCCTACCTAAATAAATCCAAGCAGAAGCATGTTTTAATAGTGTGATTTGGCCACCTGAACATCCTACCTAAATAAATCCAAGCAGAAGCATGTTTAATAGTGTGATTTGGCCACCTGAACATCCTACCTAAATAAATCCAAGCTTGAAGCATGTTTAATAGTGTGATTTGGCCATCTGAACATCCTACCTAAATAAATCCAAGCTTGAAGCATGTTTTAATAGTGTGATTTGGCCACCTGAACATCCTACCTAAATAAATCCAAGGAGAGTTTAATAGTGTGATTTGGCCACTGAACATCCTACCTAAATAAATCCAAGCAGTAAGCATGTTTTAATAGTGTGATTTGGCCACCTGAACATCCTACCTAAATAAATCCAAGCAGTAGTGTTTAATAGTGTGATTTGGCCATCTGAACATCCTACCTAAATAAATCCAAGCAGAAGCATGTTTAATAGTGTGATTTGGCCACCTGAACATCCTACCTAAATAAATCCAAGCAAGCATGTTTAATAGTGTGATTTGGCCACCTGAACATCCTACCTAAATAAATCCAAGCAGTAGTTTTTAATAGTGTGATTTGGCCACCTGAACATCCTACCTAAATAAATCCAAGCAGTAAGCATGTTTAATAGTGTGATTTGGCCACCTGAACATCCTACCTAAATAAATTTTTTGATTAAAACCTAAAAATCCAAGCAGTAAGCATGTTTTATAGTGTGATTTGGCCACCTGAACATCCTACCTAAATAAATCCAAGCAGTAGTTTTAATAGTGTGATTTGGCCACCTGAACATCCTACCTAAATAAATCCAAGCAGAGCATGTTTTAATAGTGTGATTTGGCCACCTGAACATCCTACCTAAATAAATCCAAGCAGTAGTTTTAATAGTGTGATTTGGCCACCTGAACATCCTACCTAAATAAATCCAAGCAGAAGCATGTTTTAATAGTGTGATTTGGCCACCTGAACATCCTACCTAAATAAATCCAAGCTTGAGCATGTTTTAATAGTGTGATTTGGCCACCTGAACATCCTACCTAAATAAATCCAAGCTAAGCATGTTTTAATAGTGTGATTTGGCCACCTGAACATCCTACCTAAATAAATCCAAGCAGTAGTTTTAATAGTGTGATTGGCCACCTGAACATCCTACCTAAATAAATCCAAGCAGTAGCATGTTTAATAGTGTGATTTGGCCACCTGAACATCCTACCTAAATAAATCCAAGCAGTAGTTTTAATAGTGTGATTTGGCCACCTGAACATCCTACCTAAATAATCCAAGCAGTAGTTTTAATAGTGTGATTTGGCCACCTGAACATCCTACCTAAATAAATCCAAGCAGAGTTTTAATAGTGTGATTTGGCCACCTGAACATCCTACCTAAATAAATCCAAGCAGTAAGCATGTTTTAATAGTGTGATTTGGCCACCTGAACATCCTACCTAAATAAATCCAAGCAGTAGTTTTAATAGTGTGATTTGGCCACTGAACATCCTACCTAAATAAATCCAAGCTTGAAGCATGTTTTAATAGTGTGATTTGGCCACCTGAACATCCTACCTAAATAAATCCAAGCAGTAGTTTTAATAGTGTGATTTGGCCACCTGAACATCCTACCTAAATAAATCCAAGCTGAAGCATGTTTTAATAGTGTGATTTGGCCACCTGAACATCCTACCTAAATAAATCCAAGCAGTAAGCATGTTTAATAGTGTGATTTGGCCATCTGAACATCCTACCTAAATAAATCCAAGCGAAGCATGTTTTAATAGTGTGATTTGGCCATCTGAACATCCTACCTAAATAAATCCAAGCGAAGCATGTTTTAATAGTGTGATTTGGCCACCTGAACATCCTACCTAAATAAATCCAAGCAGTAGTTTTAATAGTGTGATTTGGCCACCTGAACATCCTACCTAAATAAATCCAAGCAGTAGTTTTAATAGTGTGATTTGGCCACCTGAACATCCTACCTAAATAAATCCAAGCAGAAGATGTTTAATAGTGTGATTTGGCCACTGAACATCCTACCTAAATAAATCCAAGCTAAGCATGTTTTAATAGTGTGATTTGGCCACCTGAACATCCTACCTAAATAAATCCAAGCAGTAAGCATGTTTTAATAGTGTGATTTGGCCACCTGAACATCCTACCTAAATAAATCCAAGCAGTAGTTTTAATAGTGTGATTTGGCCACCTGAACATCCTACCTAAATAAATCCAAGCAGTAAGCATGTTTTAATAGTGTGATTTGGCCACCTGAACATCCTACCTAAATAAATCCAAGCAGTAGTTTTAATAGTGTGATTTGGCCATCTGAACATCCTACCTAAATAAATCCAAGCGAGATGTTTAATAGTGTGATTTGGCCACCTGAACATCCTACCTAAATAAATCCAAGCAGTAAGCATGTTTTAATAGTGTGATTTGGCCACCTGAACATCCTACCTAAATAAATCCAAGCAGTAGTTTTAATAGTGTGATTTGGCCACCTGAACATCCTACCTAAATAAATCCAAGCAGTAAGCATGTTTTAATAGTGTGATTTGGCCACCTGAACATCCTACCTAAATAAATCCAAGCGAAGCATGTTTTAATAGTGTGATTTGGCCACCTGAACATCCTACCTAAATAAATCCAAGCAGTAGATGTTTAATAGTGTGATTTGGCCACCTGAACATCCTACCTAAATAAATCCAAGCAGTAAGCATGTTTTAATAGTGTGATTTGGCCACCTGAACATCCTACCTAAATAAATCCAAGCAGTAAGCATGTTTTAATAGTGTGATTTGGCCACCTGAACATCCTACCTAAATAAATCCAAGCAAGTGTTTTAATAGTGTGATTTGGCCACCTGAACATCCTACCTAAATAAATCCAAGCGAAGCATGTTTTAATAGTGTGATTTGGCCACCTGAACATCCTACCTAAATAAATCCAAGCAGTAAGTTTTATAGTGTGATTTGGCCACCTGAACATCCTACCTAAATAAATCCAAGCAGTAAGCATGTTTTAATAGTGTGATTTGGCCATCTGAACATCCTACCTAAATAAATCCAAGCTTGAAGCATGTTTTAATAGTGTGATTTGGCCACCTGAACATCCTACCTAAATAAATCCAAGCATGTTTTAATAGTGTGATTTGGCCACCTGAACATCCTACCTAAATAAATCCAAGCAGTAGTTTTAATAGTGTGATTTGGCCACCTGAACATCCTACCTAAATAAATCCAAGCAGTAGTTTTAATAGTGTGATTTGGCCACCTGAACATCCTACCTAAATAAATCCAAGCTGAAGCATGTTTTAATAGTGTGATTTGGCCACCTGAACATCCTACCTAAATAAATCCAAGCAGTAGTTTTAATAGTGTGATTTGGCCACCTGAACATCCTACCTAAATAAATCCAAGCTGAAGCATGTTTTAATAGTGTGATTTGGCCACCTGAACATCCTACCTAAATAAATCCAAGCGAAGCATGTTTTAATAGTGTGATTTGGCCACCTGAACATCCTACCTAAATAAATCCAAGCAAGCATGTTTTAATAGTGTGATTTGGCCACCTGAACATCCTACCTAAATAAATCCAAGCAGTAAGCATGTTTTAATAGTGTGATTTGGCCACCTGAACATCCTACCTAAATAAATCCAAGCTAAGCATGTTTTAATAGTGTGATTTGGCCACCCTAAATAACAGATTTTAATGTATTTGCACTAACATCCTACTAAATAAATCCAAGCAGTAGTTTTTAATAGTGTGATTTGGCCACCTGAACATCCTACCTAAATAAATCCAAGCAGAAGATGTTTTAATAGTGTGATTTGGCCATCTGAACATCCTACCTAAATAAATCCAAGCGAAGCATGTTTTAATAGTGTGATTTGGCCACTGAACATCCTACCTAAATAAATCCAAGCGAAGCATGTTTTAATAGTGTGATTTGGCCACCTGAACATCCTACCTAAATAATCCAAGCAGAGTTTTAATAGTGTGATTGGCCACCTGAACATCCTACCTAAATAAATCCAAGCAGTAGTTTTAATAGTGTGATTTGGCCACCTGAACATCCTACCTAAATAAATCCAAGCTTGAAGCATGTTTTAATAGTGTGATTTGGCCACCTGAACATCCTACCTAAATAAATCCAAGCAGTAGTTTTAATAGTGTGATTTGGCCACCTGAACATCCTACCTAAATAAATCCAAGCATAAGCATGTTTTAATAGTGTGATTTGGCCACCTGAACATCCTACCTAAATAAATCCAAGCAGTAAGCATGTTTTAATAGTGTGATTTGGCCACCTGAACATCCTACCTAAATAAATCCAAGCTTGAAGCATGTTTTAATAGTGTGATTTGGCCACCTGAACATCCTACCTAAATAAATCCAAGCTAAGATGTTTTAATAGTGTGATTTGGCCACCTGAACATCCTACCTAAATAAATCCAAGCGAAGATGTTTTAATAGTGTGATTTGGCCACCTGAACATCCTACCTAAATAAATCCAAGCTAAGCATGTTTTAATAGTGTGATTTGGCCACCTGAACATCCTACCTAAATAAATCCAAGCAGTAGATGTTTAATAGTGTGATTTGGCCACCTGAACATCCTACCTAAATAAATCCAAGCAGAAGCTTTTTAATAGTGTGATTTGGCCACCTGAACATCCTACCTAAATAAATCCAAGCGAAGCATGTTTTAATAGTGTGATTTGGCCACCTGAACATCCTACCTAAATAAATCCAAGCAGTAGTTTTAATAGTGTGATTTGGCCACCTGAACATCCTACCTAAATAAATCCAAGCGAAGCAGTTTTAATAGTGTGATTTGGCCACCTGAACATCCTACCTAAATAAATCCAAGCAGTAAGCATGTTTTAATAGTGTGATTTGGCCACCTGAACATCCTACCTAAATAAATCCAAGCAGTAGTTTTAATAGTGTGATTTGGCCACCTGAACATCCTACCTAAATAAATCCAAGCAGTAAGCATGTTTTAATAGTGTGATTTGGCCACCTGAACATCCACCTAAATAAATCCAAGCAGTAGTTTTAATAGTGTGATTTGGCCACCTGAACATCCTACCTAAATAAATCCAAGCTAAGCATGTTTTAATAGTGTGATTTGGCCACCTGAACATCCTACCTAAATAAATCCAAGCAGTAAGCATGTTTTAATAGTGTGATTTGGCCACCTGAACATCCTACCTAAATAAATCCAAGCATATTTAATGTATGACGACATCTACTAAATAATAGTGTGATTTGGCCACCTGAACATCCTACCTAAATAAATCCAAGCAGTAAGCATGTTTTAATAGTGTGATTTGGCCACCTGAACATCCTACCTAAATAAATCCAAGCGAAGCATGTTTTAATAGTGTGATTTGGCCACCTGAACATCCTACCTAAATAAATCCAAGCAGTAGTTTTAATAGTGTGATTTGGCCACCTGAACATCCTACCTAAATAAATCCAAGCAGTAGTTTTAATAGTGTGATTTGGCCACCTGAACATCCTACCTAAATAAATCCAAGCTTGAAGCATGTTTTAATAGTGTGATTTGGCCACCTGAACATCCTACCTAAATAAATCCAAGCAGTAGATGTTTTAATAGTGTGATTTGGCCACCTGAACATCCTACCTAATAAATCCAAGCAGTAGTTTTAATAGTGTGATTTGGCCACCTGAACATCCTACCTAAATAAATCCAAGCAGTAGTTTTAATAGGTGATTGCCACTGAATCATAAATAACTAGTTTTATAGTGTGATTTGGCCACCTGAACATCCTACCTAAATAAATCCAAGCAGTAAGCATGTTTTAATAGTGTGATTTGGCCACTGAACATCCTACCTAAATAAATCCAAGCAGTAAGCATGTTTTAATAGTGTGATTTGGCCACCTGAACATCCTACCTAAATAAATCCAAGCAGTAAGCATGTTTTAATAGTGTGATTTGGCCACCTGAACATCCTACCTAAATAAATCCAAGCAGTAAGCATGTTTTAATAGTGTGATTTGGCCACCTGAACATCCTACCTAAATAAATCCAAGCAGTAGTTTTAATAGTGTGATTTGGCCACCTGAACATCCTACCTAAATAAATCCAAGCAGTAAGCATGTTTTGATAGTGTGATTTGGCCATCTGAACATCCTACCTAAATAAATCCAAGCTTGAAGCATGTTTTAATAGTGTGATTTGGCCACCTGAACATCCTACTAAATAAATCCAAGCTAAGCATGTTTTAATAGTGTGATTTGGCCACCTGAACATCCTACCTAAATAAATCCAAGCAGTAGTTTAATAGTGTGATTGGCCACTGAACATCCTACCTAAATAAATCCAAGCAGTAGTTTTAATAGTGTGATTTGGCCACTGAACATCCTACCTAAATAAATCCAAGCTTGAAGCATGTTTTAATAGTGTGATTTGGCCACCTGAACATCCTACCTAAATAAATCCAAGCAGTAAGCATGTTTTAATAGTGTGATTTGGCCACCTGAACATCCTACCTAAATAAATCCAAGCAGTAAGATGTTTTAATAGTGTGATTTGGCCACTGAACATCCTACCTAAATAAATCCAAGCAGTAAGATGTTTTAATAGTGTGATTTGGCCACCTGAACATCCTACCTAAATAAATCCAAGCAGTAAGCATGTTTAATAGTGTGATTTGGCCACTGAACATCCTACCTAAATAAATCCAAGCAGAAGCATGTTTTAATAGTGTGATTTGGCCACCTGAACATCCTACCTAAATAAATCCAAGCAGTAAGCATGTTTTAATAGTGTGATTTGGCCACCTGAACATCCTACCTAAATAAATCCAAGCAGTAAGCATGTTTTAATAGTGTGATTGAACATCCTACCTAAATAAATCCAAGCAGTAAGCATGTTTTATAGTGTGATTTGGCCACCTGAACATCCTACCTAAATAAATCCAAGCAGTAAGCATGTTTTAATAGTGTGATTTGGCCACCTGAACATCCTACCTAAATAAATCCAAGCAGTAAGCATGTTTTAATAGTGTGATTTGGCCACCTGAACATCCTACCTAAATAAATCCAAGCAGTAAGCATGTTTTAATAGTGTGATTTGGCCACCTGAACATCCTACTAAATAAATCCAAGCAGTAAGCATGTTTAATAGTGTGATTTGGCCACCTGAACATCCTACCTAAATAAATCCAAGCAGTAGTTTTAATAGTGTGATTGGCCACCTGAACATCCTACCTAAATAAATCCAAGCAGTAGTTTTAATAGTGTGATTTGGCCACCTGAACATCCTACCTAAATAAATCCAAGCAGTAGTTTTAATAGTGTGATTTGGCCACCTGAACATCCTACCTAAATAAATCCAAGCGAAGATGTTTTAATAGTGTGATTTGGCCACCTGAACATCCTACCTAAATAAATCCAAGCAGTAGTTTTAATAGTGTGATTTGGCCACCTGAACATCCTACCTAAATAAATCCAAGCAGTAGTTTTAATAGTGTGATTTGGCCACCTGAACATCCTACCTAAATAAATCCAAGCGAAGCATGTTTTAATAGTGTGATTTGGCCACCTGAACATCCTACCTAAATAAATCCAAGCTTGAAGCATGTTTTATAGTGTGATTTGGCCACCTGAACATCCTACCTAAATAAATCCAAGCTGAAGCATGTTTTAATAGTGTGATTTGGCCACCTGAACATCCTACCTAAATAAATCCAAGCAGAAGATGTTTTAATAGTGTGATTTGGCCACCTGAACATCCTACCTAAATAAATCCAAGCTTGAAGCATGTTTTAATAGTGTGATTTGGCCACCTGAACATCCTACCTAAATAAATCCAAGCAGAAGCATGTTTTAATAGTGTGATTTGGCCACCTGAACATCCTACCTAAATAAATCCAAGCAGAAGCATGTTTTAATAGTGTGATTTGGCCACTGAACATCCTACCTAAATAAATCCAAGCAGTAGTTTTAATAGTGTGATTTGGCCACCTGAACATCCTACCTAAATAAATCCAAGCAGTAGTTTTAATAGTGTGATTTGGCCACCTGAACATCCTACCTAAATAAATCCAAGCAGTAAGCATGTTTAATAGTGTGATTTGGCCACCTGAACATCCTACCTAAATAAATCCAAGCTGAAGCATGTTTTAATAGTGTGATTTGGCCACCTGAACATCCTACCTAAATAAATCCAAGCTAAGTTTTAATAGTGTGATTTGGCCACTGAACATCCTACCTAAATAAATCCAAGCATAAGATGTTTTAATAGTGTGATTTGGCCACTGAACATCCTACCTAAATAAATCCAAGCAGTAAGCATGTTTTAATAGTGTGATTTGGCCACCTGAACATCCTACCTAAAAAATCCAAGCAGTAAGATGTTTAATAGTGTGATTTGGCCACTGACATCCTACCTAAATAAATCCAAGCAGTAGTTTTAATAGTGTGATTTGGCCACCTGAACATCCTACCTAAATAAATCCAAGCTTGAAGCATGTTTTAATAGTGTGATTTGGCCACCTGAACATCCTACCTAAATAAATCCAAGCTTGAAGCATGTTTTAATAGTGTGATTTGGCCACCTGAACATCCTACCTAAATAAATCCAAGCAGAAGCATGTTTTAATAGTGTGATTTGGCCACTGAACATCCTACCTAAATAAATCCAAGCAGAAGCATGTTTTATAGTGTGATTTGGCCATCTGAACATCCTACCTAAATAAATCCAAGCAGAAGCATGTTTTATAGTGTGATTTGGCCACTGAACATCCTACCTAAATAAATCCAAGCAGTAGTTTTAATAGTGTGATTTGGCCACCTGAACATCCTACCTAAATAAATCCAAGCAGTAGTTTTAATAGTGTGATTTGGCCACCTGAACATCCTACCTAAATAAATCCAAGCTTGAAGCATGTTTTAATAGTGTGATTTGGCCACCTGAACATCCTACCTAAATAAATCCAAGCAGTAGTTTTCATAGTGTGATTTGGCCATCTGAACATCCTACCTAAATAAATCCAAGCAGTAAGCATGTTTCAATAGTGTGATTTGGCCACCTGAACATCCTACCTAAATAAATCCAAGCTTGAAGCATGTTTTAATAGTGTGATTTGGCCATCTGAACATCCTACCTATCGATATGTACGATGTAGCCATTAACCACGTAAGGTAGCATATTTTGATAAGGTAGCATGGATTGATAGACTAGACCATAAATTTACGCTACGGTAGGATGTTTTGACAAGGTATGACGTTTTGTCAGAACACCGGCTCCCATTCAATTTATGTTTTGATGCGCCAGTGCAGACATTGGGTGGGTGTTTTGTTATGATTGTACATGATATGCAAAATCATGCAGATAAACATATCAGTAGCAGCCTCCTGATTTACGTACTGTAATAGTGTTTGTTCAGACAGAAACATACATTTAAGTTTTACTGTTTATTCTCTGAAGTGTAGCCAGAGCAGTTTATCTGATTGCACATTGTTCTGTATGTATAACAACATATGGCTAATAGTTTTGGTTTGTCTGTAGCTCTGCTTGTGTTATCAGTCACATGCTCTAGCAGTTCATACAAAGAGGAACCATGTGGCTTCAGCAACAGAAGTTGATGGCCATTAAGATTTCTCTCTCACTTAGCAGTCCAGACTGCAATTGCAGTACACATTTCTCATATGTTGGTTTTGTTCATATTGGGTTAAGAGGGGTTTTTAGGATAGATCTTAAATACTCATGAGGATTGTTTAAGTTAACCGACTTGAAAGTAGTGACATTAATAATCTTCTCAGGACGGAGAAAAGACCAAACTTGGAGTGGGCTGAGACATAGCAGCAGTAATGCCAGACATGCTGCTTGCTAATCTAAGGTTAGTTGGAGTGCTGACTAATACTGACATTCTTCTAGTGTCAAGCGACCTTTAACCCACTGAATATTTATGGAGGTCTTAAAGCATCAGTAGTCACAACAATTATGCATTCTAACAATGCAAAAGCACAGTTCTAAATAGAAGAACTGGATCATATGTGAAAAGAAACTCCTTAAAACACACAAGTTTCTGAATATTTTTCGTAATTTGCACAACCATTTCTTTCAGTCATTCTGCAAAAAAGAATGCTTAAAACCATATTGCTCATGGGGACATTTTGATATTGCAATTATATCACCTTGGAGCTTTGCTTTTAAGTAACAGGCATTGTTATACTGTCTCTTAATAATGTGAAAATATAACATCGAACCCTCAAATAATTACATTTTGACCTATCTGATTTTGTTTTGCTCATTTTATTCAGGTCTGTTGGCCCTCACAAGTCAACTAAAATATGGCACGCATAGATTTTACACAAAACCCCAGGATAGTCCATTCTCTATATGACAATTAACTAACAGTACAATAGTGTCCCAAAGCCCCAATTATTCCTAAAACAATATTTCTCTTTGACAAAGGCTGTAAATTATAACTTCAAAGAACCAGACAGAGACACAAATATGCAAACAACCCCATTTCCAAAAAGCTTTGCACTGTATAAAATGTAGATATAAACCAAATGAAACTATAAAACCACAACAGAAGATAAATAATATCATACGAGCAAAAAAGATCTTAAGCGAATTGGATCAGGGCTATGTTTACCACTGTGTATCGTACCCTCTTTTTTAACAACAGCCTGTAAATGTTCTGGAACTGAGGAGACCAGCTGCTGGACGTTTGGAGAGGAATTTTGTCCCGTTCTTGTCTGATATAGGATTCCAGATCCTCAACTGTCTTTTTTTTTTTTTTTTTTAAATCATACTTTTAATTACATGATCCACCAAATGTTTTCTTAGATGTGTTGCTGCCATTAAAATGAAAGTTACCTAATATTTTTAATACGCATGTGGCAAGGATGCTTAAAACCATATTGCTCATGGGGACATTTTGATATTACAATTATATCACCTTGGAGCTTTGCTTTTAAGGTCCTTGCCACTCCAGACCATTACAGACTACAGGACCACCAAACCCTCCCCCACATCCTCTGATGCCTCCTTCCTCAACGAGCTCAACAACTTTTATGCTCGTTTTGAGCGAGGCAACCCCACAACCACAACCATAACAGACATGACGCCAGACCACCAACCTCTGACTCTCTCCCCCACCGATGTAGGAGCGGTGCTGAGCAGGATCAATGTCCACAAGGCTGCAGGTCCTGATGGTATCCCCGGGCGTGTTCTCAGAGCGTGTTCTGGGGAGCTTGCAGGAGTCCTGACAGACATATTCAACCTGTCCTTGGCCCACGCTGTGGTACCGGCCTGCTTCAAATCCACCTCCATCGTCCCGATACCCAAAAACTCCAACCCATCTAGCCTCATTGACTACCGCCCAGTAGCCCTCACCCCCATCATCACTAAGTGCTTAGAGCAGCTGGTCTTAGCACACTTCAAATCCTGTCTCCCCCCACCCTGGACCCCCACCAATTTGCATACCGCCAGAACAGGAGCACAGAGGATGCAGTGTCCATCGCACTGCACTCTGTCCTCTCACACCTGGACAACAACAACACCTACGCCAGAATGCTGTTTATAGACTTCAGTTCAGCATTCAACACAATCCACCCCTCACAACTCATCAGGAAACTGACAGACCTGGGCATCAGTTCCCTCATCTGCAAATGGTTACTGGACTTCCTGACCAACCGCCCCCAACATGTCCGACTGGATAACCGCTGCTCATCAACAATCACAATGAACACCGGTGTACCACAAGGCTGTGTGATGAGCCCTTTCCTCTACTCCCTCTTCACCCACGACTGCAGACCTGCTGATGGTTCCAACACCATCATTAAGTTTGCAGATGACACCACGGTGATTGGCCTCATCAGTGACAACGACGAGGCCGCCTACAGGGAGGAGGTGGATCGTCTGGCTGAGTGGTGCGACACAAACAACCTGCTGCTTAACACCGAGAAGACTAAGGAGCTCATCGTGGACTACAGGAGGAATGCTGACCCACATCCACCCATCCACATTAAGGGGACGGCTGTGGAGCGTGTGAGCAGCTTCAAGTTCCTGGGAGTCCACATCTCCGAGGATCTCACCTGGACGACCAACTGCTCCAAGCTGGTCAAGAAGGCTCACCAGCGCCTCTTCTTCTTGAGGACTCTGAGGAAGAACCACCTGTCCTCAGACATCCTGGTGAACTTCTATCGCTGCACCATCGAGAGCATCCTGACCAACTGTATAACAGTCTGGTACGGGAACTGCTCTGCCTCGGACCGGAAGGCGTTGCAGAGGGTCGTGAAAACTGCCCAGCGCATCGCCGGAGCACCACTTCCTGCCATAAAGGACATCTACAGGAAGCGGTGTCTGAAAAGGGCTGGGAAAATCATCAGAGACCCCAGTCACCCATCACATAGACTCTTCACCCTCCTGCCCTCTGGGAGGCGCTACAGGAGCCTCCGGACTAAGACCACCAGGTACCGGAACAGCTTCTTCCCCACAGCTGTCAGACTCCTGAACTCTGCCTCCTGACATCTGACCCACGTTAAACTCATGGACTGAACATACACACACCCACAACCACTAGCACTTTACCACTACTGTATAGTTCTGTGTAGATAATCATTCTGTACATACGATAATTTTTAATCCCACAACTGTTTATAACTTACATAGTTCACATTCTGTATAACTGTATTTCTCAGATTTCTGTATAGTTTTTATTTCATATTTATATCCTGTTCATAGCCTGTACATAGCTTGTACTCACTACAGCCTGTACATACTTATAGTTATAGAATATTCATAACATACTTCACACTGTGTACATTATAACATACCATAATAGACCCATTTCTGTAATATACTTACACATCTCTATTATTGCTAATTTATATTGTAATATATCTATATCACGACTAAAGCACTTTCTGGATGGATGCAAACTGCATTTCGTTGCCCTGTACCTGTGACATGTGCAATGACAATAAAGTTGAATTCTATTCTATTCTATTCTAATGAAATAGTAAAATGTCTTAGTTTAAACATTTTACTTGTTTTCTATATTTTATTTTTAAGAAAACATGAGTTTAAGAGATTTTTATTTGCGGTCCAGGAATTTCAGTGGCCATGTGTCTGGGCTGATGCTTGCTGATAACTAGAAGAACCAGTTGCTTGTATTTGTCTGGTGATTCAAAGATATCCGGCAACCGTACAGCGCTCTGACTACTGCGTCCAAAGTGTTTATAAAATCAACAAAAATGTTATTCAATGCACTGTTCTTGCAGTCGTACTAGTATAACGATCATGTCCACAGTGTGTCTGTGAAGGTTCTCAGTCATCCAGGTCATCGTAGTTAAAGGAGTTTGCAAAGAAAAGCGTCTGGACTTCTTTAAGTTGCTTGAAGACGTTTCACCTCTCATCCGAGAAGCTTCTTCAGTTCTAAGGTCAAATGGCCGAGAGTCCCAGATTTAAACCCAGTGGGAGTATCCCCCCAATGAGGGACAAAGGACCCCCTGGTGATCCTCTAATCACATGCGCCAAGGTGTGAGAGCGGGTGTGGGACCTAATCAGCCAGGGTTTCAGGTGAGCCCATTGTGAAACCTGGCCCCACCTTGTCATGTGAATTCCTGAGGTCAGATGGACCTCGGCCATTTGACCTTAGAACTGAAGAAGCTTCTCGGATGAGAGGTGAACTCCTTTGACCATGTCCACAGTGGGTGAAAGACTGGAAGCCACACTGGCTTTCAGGAAAAATCTCTTCTAATAGATATTTCTGAAGGTGACAGAGGATTTGGGCTACAGTAGCAATTTAGCAGCAACAGCAAGAAGGTAAATTTCACAATGGTTTCCACAGTCTGCACAGTGCACAGTCTTTTTTGTTTGTACATTGTGAAGATTTGAGCATCCACGTATCCTTGTTTTTTGAACAGCTAGAACAGTTTTCTATGCTCCCAGCACTTGTTGAAGTATTTTCTATCTTTCCGACCACTGTATTGATATATTTGTACAGGCAATCAATTCCAGGAGCTGTAGTCAGATGTGCATTTGTCTGTGTAAGCTGGCTGGTAGCACCAACTGTTTCTTCAAAGCTTGGGTCATCAGTCTTCAGAGGGATTAAGGCTGCTGTCCCAGTTAAAATCCCAGCAAAAAAATGCTTCCTTGAACCGGTGAATGAGGGAAGTTGTGTAAAGTGCTTTGAGTGCTCAGGCAGGGCAGGAAAGCACTATAAAAGAATCAGTCCATTTACTTTAAAGTACCATCACTCAGTAGAAAATGCTAAAACAAGGCACATGAGCACTCAGCAAAACAAACATCTGTATTGCACAAGTTTACACATTTTTCCACTTGTTTTATATTCCCATATTTCCCACAACAAATCTCCGTTATGGACAAAATGTTTTCACAACATGACTCACATTTAATTTTTGATTTAATAAGTGTAGCAGTTTAGACTCGAAGCTTCTACTGAGGTGACCTGCTTCCACAGCTACGTCAGACTTGATACAGAGGTAGCACTCTTACAATCCTCTGTCTACAAATAGGGCAATATTGCTGTGGCAGAGCCTGGTAGCAGGTGTGGCAGCAGCACACGTGTCCACAGTCCAACAAGACACAGATACAGGGCTGATTGAGGCAAATAACACACATGGCCACGCCTTGAAGGTTGTCCTGTCCTGGTACATTATTTTGCTGTCTTGCGGCTTCAGCCAGCAGTCTGTTAAATTCCTTTCTTTCCTGCTCCCTGTGAGCCTCAAGGTGGCGGTAGTAGCGTAACCTGGCCCAGAAATTGATTGCTGCCCCTGCCAAAGCAGAAATAATGACCTACACTTTCCACCAAAAAGTTCTCATTCTCTCCTTGTGTGGCGTCGAAGTCCACTGGGGTCAGGAAGTACTGTGAACCGTTAGAAGGGGGTCGAAGACTCAGAGTGCCATCTGTGTCCAGCTTCAACTCGCCTACACCCGTAATATTTGTCCCCACCTGGAACAAAGGTGTGTCACTTATCAAAAAGAATAAATTATTAATTGTCAACGGAGAGTTGTACTTAGTAGTCAGTATAAGCTTTTAATGATATAAGTTTGCATATGATAGAATACTGTATGTTGACCTTTTGATGACTTAGACTGTTGTCCACTACAGGACTGTTTTATAAATTCTTTCTCACAGCTGAACAAGCTGTTATTATTTCACTCCTGCCAGGAAGAGGAGAGCTGGACACTCTTATCTGACGCTCCCTAACAAGAAGAGAGGCCGCGTCCTTCTGTATCCCACAACACACATGCATACACCTAAACCGCTCTTATCTTCACTCCCTACGCACTAACTTTCCTCTGCCTATGAATAGACGTATTCACTGTTGTATTATTTTTGCATATAAATAAAGACAAGTGCAAGAACAGAGCGCTGATCACAGGGCCCCCACTCTGTTGTGAGCGTTCTGTGACCGCCCTTGTATACAAGTGAAAAACACAGCGTCTGTGTGTGTTTCTACCCTTAGACTTAGCTGAAGAAGTGTCTTTAGAATAAATCTCTTGACATTAATATTGGCAGTAAATTAGGCTTTATGAAGTGAACACTAATTCATTCAAGTTTGAATATAATGACTTACTTTGAGAATTCCCTCGATCTCCAGTTGACCTTTTGGCTTCTCCCCAGTAAAGTACTGTCCAACGAGGTCACCCAAACTGTGACTGACCTGGTGAAACTTCTCATATGTGACCTCCTTGTCCAGACCAGCGGCCGGTAAAGGCGACAGGACTCTGATTTCGGTATTATCCAGTCCCTCTAATAAAAAGGGCACCGCCTCTAGTTTCTCATGCAAGAGTCATTTATTATCTGTCCTGTAGTGATGGGAATTCCGGCTCTTTATAGAGAACCGGCTCTTTCGGCTGTGTTTTGTCTCTAAGGGTCACCATAAATATACTTTTATTTATTCACGCTACATAAAATGTAATAAATAAATTATAAAGTACAAAAAACAACTATTTACACTTCAACTTTTAACTATTTAAATTTTCAGCTTTTCCTTTTAAACAAAGTTAAAGTGAAACAACACAAAACACTGCAAACCACAACACAATAAAATATAAATTAAAATATGCAAAACAAAAAGAAGATGCACATTCTCTGTCATATAGGCCTGGGATTTTTGTGGAGAGTGTTTTCCTGCTTGGAATTGCATATATAGGATTCACTGCATGAATAAACTTTCTGAATCCTTTATCATCCGTAAATGAAAATAGTCGTGGATGATTACTATACCTTTCTGATGTGATGAGGTTGTCTCTTGTTCTTGCCCCTGGCTCTCTTTCTCTCTCTCTCCCTCCTGCTCTGTTCCTGTGCTACTGCGACTGTAACTACCGTGTAACTTCAAAGAGCCGGCTCTAAGAGCTGTTTCGTTCGCGACGCATCACTACTGTCCTGCAAAGGTAACGTGAGGAACAGTTTGCACATGTGATAACAAGGAGAAAATGTTAGATGTACTGGAATTTCAGCTTGCTCTAATGATGTTCTCACCATGTACGTAAAAGTCCGTTCCACAACAGCCTGGGTTCTTTCACCATGAATTTGTGCAGCATGCCAACATTGTCTTTGTTGTACCAACTAATGAGAGGCCTTCTAGCTGGTTTTACGGCACCTAAAATGTATATGAGCACACATACAGTAACAGGGAACGAGAGGCAGGCTGGTATACAAGTTTTCAGATTAAATAAATAAATTTTCTAGTCCTCATCAAAAACAAAAAAAAGACTGATTACCTTCAATGATGACATGCTGTAGACATGCTCCTGGAGTAACCTTCAAAATGTTAACCATGGAGAATTCTGGAAACATGGAGCACACACTGTAAATAAGACTGACTAATTAATAACTCGTGCATTTGCTTGTCCAGTAGTTATGTCTTTGTTGCGTGTTAATCAGCTCACTGTAAATGGATACTTTTCGGTGCAGTGCTAGCGATCACCAAGTTGCTATTAATTGTATAAATGACTGGTTGAAATACTAAATCTTTCAAAAGAACCAGTTTAGCTTGAGAAAAGAAAAGATATGTCCCTAACAGATCCTTGTGGATTTACATCAAGACAGATGCCGATGGCATGAGCTAAAAGAACACATCAGGAAGTAATCAAGAAACTCAAAAAGACTAAAAGTGCACAACATAAACAGCTAAAAACTGAATAAGAAAGGACGACGGGTTTCAGAAGGACAGAATAAACCTTTACATAAAATGGTCATTGTTTAAATTTCTCACGCCCTCTTCTGTGAAATGTCAATTGCAGCCTGATCTCATACAACTCCCCCATCAATAGCCTTGCATCTGTCCATTGCCACTATTTCTTCTTGCACAAATGCAGCCACTTCCAAGTTTGATTTTTTTCCTTCAAAATACTATTCCAGTTTTACTCTTGAAATTTTGTTTCTATTCTTAAAATGCCAATTTTTTGCATTTTGGTCCTAATTCTCCATCTTAACTTTCTTGTGCAAAAAAGCCACAGGCTTCCCATCACCTACAGCTTTATAACAGCATTTGCAAGTTTATATTTACAATGTGTAATGCAATATAGTGAAGAAAAACTAAATGTTATAATATTGATATAAAGCTCACCTTATAAATTTAAACTACTCTCCATCCTTTTGTGTTATTTCTCTACCCAGGTTATTTCTTCAAATCTCTATATCTATATCTGAGAAGGGACCTTAACTCTTCCATCAAAAACACATGAGCTCTAATCTCTAATCAGGGGTTTAAAGTAGAAGATCCTTAGAGGTTTAGTCTTCCAATAAAGCTAATTACACAAAATTAACAACAATGACACACACAATCTACATCATATGTACACACATTATAATACAAAAATCAAACACAACAAAATGCAACCAGGCACAGACTAGAGTACATTAAAATACCATAACAAAACAGCAAATTATTAACAGCTGCATCACTCCTTCGGTTGAATTTTAAAACGATGCCAATTAGACTCCAACACCTTTCCTCCTGCTTGGCAGCTCCAATAAATAGATAAATACATGTCAGCTTTGGTTAATGAAGGTGTGAATTTGGTAGTTCAAACTGCTAAATCTCTTTCAGGTCTGATCAGAGACACAGGACATCTTTATTCCAACAATTTCTCTGTGAAATGTATTTCTGGGGTCCAGCAGCAAAAACATCAAAACACAGTAAAGTGACTCAGGAGCTCAATAATATAATACAGTATGACAAAAAAAGACAATCCAGCTTACTATGGTAAGAGTTAGAGAAAGTTGGAGCACCAATAAGAAATAGAAAAAGCAAACAAACAAATGTGACTCCAAAGTATGAAAGAAAATGATTTTGGACACTAGCTGCTCTTGATCATTCTGGCATTAAAGTCAAAACCTCAACAAGCTACAGTCAGGCATTATTTGTTGGAAAGCGTAAATAAAATGTATTTGCATCTTATGAAGGTTCATTTCTGTGTTGTGCCTTTTAAAATACGGTGTGTTTACATGCTGTTATTCTCCAGATCGCTAGCAGCTAACAACAAGGTTAGCTGCTAGCCAGCTAACGTTGCCATGGTTCCAGTGACCTCTAAAGATTTTTTTTTTATTATCCTTGAACAGTCATATAAGCAACACTTATTAGTTTATAAAACACAGATATTTCAACACGAATTAGAACTAATAATAAGTTTGTTTTTTAGCAGGAGGAGAGAGAGAGTTTGAGTTTGAGTTTGGAGTCTAGGGTCCTCCCAGCATAGGGTTAAAGTGGTTAGGTTTAGGATTAACCTCAGCTTTGGGCTTCAGGGATTAGGTTAAGTCCAGCATAGGGCTAAAACTGGTTAAGGTTAGGATCAACCTCAGGGTCAGGATGCTACATCAGTAAATGCACAATCAGTGACAGTGATATTGATGATAACAACAGCAACAATAGAAACAGTAATAAGAGACTATTATATACATATAGGGACTTTAGGTCCCTTTTCATTTAACCCTTTGGGGTGTACTGTGTCTAATTTGGCAATCCAGACTCTCTCAGCCTTTCTCCTCTGCTGAGCTGTCCATCTGGGATTTGCCTGTATCATTGTGGCCCTGACAGATTCCCAGCCATGTGATAGGAAGTGTTTGACACATTTGTGTGTTGACACATTTTACATACACATTATATCTGTGCTGGGTGAATTTGGTCAGAAGTGTGTTACTTGTCTCATGTCTAAGGAGCTTGGAAAGAAAAGCGTCTGGACTTCTTTAAGACTTCTTTAACTTAAAGAAGTCCAAACGCTTTTCTTTCCAAGCTCCTTAGACTACGATGACCTGGATGACTGAGAACCTTCACAGACTTACTTGTCTCACCAACATACTGGATACCACATTTACTGGAGGTAATCAAATAAACACAATTATTAGAGCGTAGAGTAACTTTACACTGTGAGAGGAACACACTGGCATTTGAAAAGCTGCGCAACCATTTTTGGTGCTGAAAAAAATTGCCCCTGGTCTCTCAGTTCAGGCTCAGAGAGGTGAAACTTTCTAAAGGCAGCAATTACCTTACAATCCCTCCAGCATTTGGGTTTCCTGGACAAGATTTTAAAAATGGTTCTTAATCACTCTGACCAATTTGCATGTTGATGGGGCATATGTGACCACCACCGGCAGAATAGCAGATAAATCAATGGGTTAGTCTGTAGGATGATTTAAGGCATTTTCTTAGAAAAGAGTGACAGTACCCTCTAGTGGCGAGAGCTGAAAATAGAATTTCAGTGGCTGCTCTAAAGTCAGTTTGCTGGGTGCAGATTCTATGGAATCGTAATAATTGGGACTTAATTAGACCAGCAAACGTGCGCTTTGGATGAAAGCTCGTTTTAAACAACAGAGCATGTGTGTCCGTGGATTTAAAGAATACTTAATGTCCAATTTATGGGTTTGTGAGAAATTTCGGCCTTTGAAGGTGGTTGTTTCCAAAAAGTCAATTGTGGTTTTGTTAATTGTAGATTTGAGTTTGATTGAAACATTATGGTTATTCAGAGTACTCAGAAACATGTTGAGAATGTTGCCACACACCCCAGATATCATCAAGAAACCTGTAATAGTGTAATGGATTTTTGACACATTTTGAATGGGCCGCAGTTTCCCATTCAGCCATGAGTATGTTGGCATATGCAGGGGCAAATTCTTTTTACAAATAAAAGGGACGGCCATGGGCAAGAAGTCCATTAATCTTCATTTAGTTTTTCCCTGGAAGTGAATTCATACTGTTAGATGTTACTGTTAGAAGTTAGATGTGGATTTATTCTACCTAGCTCTTCTTGATTCTTCATTATCACCGTGGCATTGTTGGCCTATAGAGTCTATAAGAGTTGCAGAGATTATTAAGGCACTTGGAAATGGTGGGATGGAACATTTGTCACTGAAGGGTAAAAGTTTAATATGTTACACATGTGAAACTTTTATAAGTCAACGGTGAGGTGTATTTGTAGGAAATGGTCGTTTACTAACATTGCATTCTCCTCCAGAATAAGAAATGAAAATAGTAATAAAAGGAGAATAATGTGGACTAACTCAAAGCAAATGAGTGAAAGGAGTCGAATAATATCAGCAATGAGGGCTGTGCAGCAGTGGATCCCAGAGCAAACTTCTTCAAGACCTGGAACAATGTGAGATGTGATGGCCAAATAAAACAGATTTATTAAAAAGCACCAAAATATAGGAGGTATCATTTCTGTAATGAGGCATTCTTAAACAGATAGTAGTATTTACAACAGTAAAGTGAAAGCAAATGAGTGATAGATAGTAGTATTTACAGTAAACAGTAAATACTACTATCACAGAAATCTCTTTAAGCATTTAAAGTATTAACACTTTCAATAATATAACTGTTTTGTGAATTGTCAGTATATATTTTGAATTACATTCAAGTTCAAAAGAAACTTGAATGTAACTCCTTGTCAAACCTAAAGTCATTTCTCTTAATTTGCACAATCAGAACAACAAAACATAACAAAATCAACCAGAAGCTCAAGTGGCTGTTTAGAAGGATCAGCTTCTTCCTGACGTCCTCCTCACCTCCAAAAAACCCACCAGAGGAGCCTCTGCTTCACAACCAGCAGCTGTTATTTTTCATTTCAATGTAATCATTTTATCCTGTTTAAAATTACACATTTTTAAAGAAGATCAGTGTTTCACTGTATGGTTGATTCTTTATTCATGTAAGTCCTTAAATGCATTCATGTATATGAATATGTCTAGTAGGCATATTGGCTTACTGACAGCCTCATATGGAGTTATTACACTGACTTCTCTTCATCCTATACTTTATTCTGCTCAGTACAATGTTAATATTGTTTTAAACAGTGATAATTCTATTGTTTTATACTGTAAAATAAAGCTATTGTCACTATATGAATATATATTAGCATCATGAAGTCAGCTGTGCTTTGCAACCAGATGTAAGCTGAAAATGTAATGCTAGTTATTGTCAGAGTGCCCTCACTCCATGATCTTGTTCCCTATTTAATGGTGCAAGACAGTCAGAGTTTATGTGCCTCTTTCCTCTGTTCCCTTGACTATGATGCTTTAATGTATTTCTACATTTTATCTACAGAAACATTTATCAGTGCAAAGCTGTTTAGAAGATACTTACAATAAGCTGTCTGTTCCAAAGAGCTTGGAAAGAAAGCGAGTGGCCTTTTTCATGAAAACATTTCACCTCTCATCCGAGAAGCTTCTTCAGTTCTAAAACGAGCTGAATAAGATTAAATTTTGAGGATGAAATGTCCTCCTGAGGTCTCGACATTCTCTCTGCCAGTCAGATGACTTGTTTCTATTGACAAATCCAGCACACCTCAGAGCTTCACTAGCACATCCAAAGACTCAATATATTTTATAGAGTCATTCAATGTTGGCCAAGTCCTGTGTGAAGACCCCTGAATCTGTAACTTTATGAATTAACCAATCGCTCTCTTTCTTTACTGGTAAATGTCTTAACAAGCGCATTGTTTATTTTCATCCTTAATCACATTAAATGAGGGAGCTGTTCATATTTTAAACTACTATACAAATAATAAATGTCTTTATTGCCACAAAATTTAAATTTCATGTTGATTCACGCGTTCAAGTTCAGTGTTTGCCCTTAATTATGTGTGACTGTCATCACATGCATCATCCAACATTAATTTCACACCCTGGCTGAAAGGCAAAGACAAAATATGGACACCTCACTGAAGAAAATAATTGTATTTCAAAGACAAAGTCAAAAATATCATCAGTTTGTCTGTATTGTGTGTAGTGTGTGGATGTGTGTGTAAAGCAAATAAAATTCAAATAATCCAAATGACCTGAAGAATGAACGATAGAACCTGAGGTTGCTGAGGTCCATATATAGTCTCAGTGAGTAACTGAGCACGGTGACAAATATTGCTCTAAATTTGCTCTAAATAATCCACTCGCTAATACAAGTAACCACCAAACTGGAAGTGGATACAGATGTCTCATCACACATATGTATTCACAATAAAACAGGTTTTTGTGACGTTGTTAATTAGCAAAGAAAGCCTGTTCTAACGTTTGAGTCTAAGGTTTATTTTTTTAGCACCTGACTGCTCTTTTTTGTTTCTCATCCCTAAACACGCGCATAATCTTTCACGTGATTCGGTTTATTTTGAAAAGTCTCACAGGATCTTGAGCTTTATTCTGAAAGGCTTATGTGGAAAATAAACAAGCGGACACGCGATGGTTTTACATCGTTGTTGACAACGCATAAAAATAGGCGCTTGTCAGGTCGTGTGGTTATATTAAATATAAGCGAAAGAGAGAACCTTCAAGAAATGAATATAGCCACTACAGTGACCATCAAGACCATTAAATTTGGATAATAAAACTCGAGGTGGAAACCAGGAGGCAGCCGGAAGAATACATCTGAGGACAGGACACATCAAGGTGCGGCATGAGGAGAGATACAACGGAGAAAGGTGCAGAGATAATCGTGGACCAGTAAAGAAGCAGACACCAAACTGAGTAGACAAAACACACTAAGAGCTCAATATTATTGAGCTTTAGTCAGTTCTCTGCATTCTTCAGTGGTTTAAAAATGAGTTGTAGTTAATTAATGTACTTTTATGAAGCATTGCAGGCCTTAGTGAAATAGAGACCGCTCTAAACCTTTAAGACAAACAGTGAAGTAAGACAGCTTCTAAAGTCGTTCAAAGTTGCTTAGCCCTGGTAAGCCGCAAATACGCTAACAAAAATGAA